>NW_027331343.1:0-112849 GCF_022965805.1 Primulina eburnea
AAAAATAGAATCCCTCCCCTTCTTAGTCCTAGGCAACCCAAAATAAAGTCCATAGAAATGTCAATCCAAGTTCTTTTTAAGAATAGCACGCAAAAGTGTTCCCAAAGTTCTATTGACAACTTCAGTTTGTCCATCCGTTTGAGGATGACAAGTAGTAGAAAACAACAATTTTGTGCCAAGTTTAGCCCAAAAGTCCAAAAGTAACTCAAGAATTTAACATCGCGACCAAAACAATAGTCCTAGGCATGCCATGCAACCTACGAACTTCTCTAAAGACCAAATCCGCAATGTTTGAAGCATCATCGGTTTTATGACAAGCTATAAAATGTGCCATCTTAGAGAATCTATCCACAACAACGAAAATAGAATCCCTCCCTTTCTTAGTCCTAGGCAACCCCAAAATAAAGTCCATAGAAATGTCAATCCAAGTTCTTTTTAAGAATAGCACGCAAAAGTGTTCCCAAAGTTCTATTGACAACTTCAGTTTGTCCATCCGTTTGAGGATGACAAGTAGTAGAAAACAACAATTTGTGCCAAGTTAGCCCATAAAGTATTCCAAAAGTAACTCAAGAAGTTAACATCGCGATCACAAGCAATAGTCCTAGTCATGGCCATGCAACCTAACGACTTCTCGAAAGAACAAATCCGCAATGTTTGAAGCATCATCGGTTTTATACAAGCTATAAAATGTGCCATCTTAGAGAATCTATCCACAACAACGAAAATAGAATCCCTCCCCTTTCTTAGTCCTAGGCAACCCAAAATAAAGTCATAGAAATGTCAATCCAAGTTCTTTTTAAGAATAGCAACGCAAAAGGTGTTCCCAAAGGTTCTATTGACAACTTCAGTTTTGTCGCATCCGTTTGAGGAGGACAAGTAGTAGAAAACAACAATTTTGTGCCAAGTTTAGCCCAGAAAGTATTCCAAAAGTAACTCAAGAATTTAACATCGCGATCAAAAGCAATAGTCCTAGGTAATGCCATGCAACCTAACGACTTCTCTAAAGAACAAATCCGCAATGTTTGAAGCATCATCGGTTTTATGACAAGCTATAAAATGTGCCATCTTAGAGAATCTATCCACAACAACAAAAATAGAATCCCTCCCCTTCTTAGTCCTAGGCAACCCCAAAATAAAGTCCATAGAAATGTCAATCCAAGTTCTTTTTAAGAATAGCACGCAAAAGTGTTCCCAAAGTTCTATTGACAACTTCAGTTTGTCCATCCGTTTGAGGATGACAAGTAGTAGAAAACAAACAATTTTGTGCCAAGTTAGCCCATAAAGTCTTCCAAAAGTAACTCAAGAATTTAACATCGCGATCAGAAGCAATAGTCCTAGTCATGCCATGCAACCTAACGACTTCTCTAAAGAACAAATCCGCAATGTTTGAAGCATCATCGGTTTTATGACAAGCTATAAAATGTGCCATCTTAGAGAATCTATCCACAACAACAAAAATAGAATCCCTCCCCTTCTTAGTCCTAGGCAACCCAAAATAAAGTCCATATAAATGTCAATCCAAGTTCTTTTTAAGAATAGCACGCAAAAGTGTTCCTAAAGTTCTATTGACAACTTCAGTTTGTCCATCCGTTTGAGGATGACAAGTAGTAGAAAACAACAATTTTGTGCCAAGTTTAGCCCATAAAGTATTCCAAAAGTAACTCAAGAATTTAACATCGCGATCAAAAGCAATAGTCCTAGTTATGCCATGCAACCTAACGACTTCTCTAAAGAACAAATCCGCAATGTTTGAAGCATCATCGGTTTTATGACAAGCTATAAAATGTGCCATCTTAGAGAATCTATCCACAACAACGAAAATAGAATCTCTCCCCTTCTAGTCCTAGGCAACCCCAAAATAAAGTCCATAGAAATGTCAATCCAAGTTCTTTTAAGAATAGCACGCAAAAGTGTTCCAAAGTTCTATTGACAACTTCAGTTTGTCCATCCGTTTGAGGATGACAAGTAGTAGAAAACAACAATTTTGTGCCAAGTTTAGCCCAGAAGTCTTCCAAAAGTAACTCAAGATTTTAACATCGCGACCAGAAACAATAGTCCTAGGCATGCCATGCACCTAGCGACTTCTCTAAAGAACAAATCCGCAATGTTTGAAGCATCATCGGTTTTATGACAAGCTATAAAATGTGCCTATCTTAGAGAATCTATCCACAACACAAAAATAGAATCCCCTCCCCTTCTTAGTCCTAGGCAACCCAAAATAAAGTCCATAGAAATGTCAATCCAAGTTCTTTTTAAGAATAGCACGCAAAAGGTTCCAAAGTTCTATTGACAACTTCAGTTTGTCCATCCGTTTGAGGAGGACAAGTAGTAGAAAACAACAATTTTGTGCCAAGTTTAGCCCAAAAAGTATTCCAAAAGTAACTCAAGAATTTAACATCGCGATCAGAAAGCAATAGTCCTAGTCATGCCATGCAACCTACGACTTCTCTAAAGAACAAATCCGCAATGTTTGAAGCATCATCGGTTTATGACAAGCTATAAAATGTGCCATCTTAGAGAATCTATCCACAACAACGAAAATAGAATCTCTCCCTTTCTTAGTCCTAGGCAACCCAAAAATAAAGTCCATAGAAATGTCAATCCAAGTTCTTTTTAAGAATAGCACGCAAAAGTGTTCCCCAAAGTTCTATTGACAATTTCAGTTTGTCCATCCGTTTGAGGATGACAAGTAGTAGAAAACATCAATTTTGTGTCAAGTTTAGCCCATAAAGTCTTCCAAAAGTAACTCAAGAATTTAACATCGCGATCAGAAAGCAATAGTCCTAGTCATGCCATGCAACCTAACGACTTCTCTAAAGAACAAATCCGCAATGTTTGAAGCATCATCGGTTTTATGACAAGCTATAAAATGTGCCATCTTAGAGAATCTATCCACAACAACGAAAATAGAATCCATCCCTTTCTTAGTCCTAGGCAAACCCCAAAATAAAGTCCATAGAAATGTCAATCCAAGTTCTTTTTAAGAATAGCACGCAAAAGTGTTACAAAGTTCTATTGACAAACTTCAGTTTGTCCATACCGTTTGAGGATGACAAGTAGTAGAAAACAACAATTTTGTGCCAAAGTTTAGCCCATAAAGTCTTCCAAAAGTAACTCAAGAATTTAAACATCGCGATCAGAAAGCCAATAGTCCTAGGCATGCCATGCAACCTTAGCGACGTCTCTAAAGAACAAATCCTCAATGTTTGAAGCATCATCGGTTTTACGACAAGCTATAAAATGTGCCATCTAGAGAATCTATCCACAACAAAAAAAAATAGAATCCATCCCCTTCTAGTCCTAGGCAACCCAAAATAAAGTCCATATAAATGTCAATCCAAGTTCTTTTTAAGAATAGCACGCAAAAGTGTTCCTAAAGTTCTATTGACAACTTCAGTTTGTCCATCCGTTTGAGGATGACAAGTAGTAGAAAACAACAATTTGTGCCAAGTTAGCCCAGAAAGTCTTCCAAAAGAAACTCAAGAATTTAACATCGCGATCAGAAGAAATAGTCCTAGTCATGCCATGCAACCTAACGACTTCTCGAAAGAACAAATCCGCAATGTTTGAAGCATCATCGATTTTATGACAAGCTATAAAATGTGCCATCTTAGAGAATCTATCCACAACAACAAAAAAATAGAATCCCTCCCCTTCTTAGTCCTAGACAACCCAAAATAAAGTCCATAGAAATGTCAATCCAAGTTCTTTTTAAGAATAGCACGCAAAAGTGTTCTCAAAGTTCTATTGACAACTTCAGTTTGTCCATCCTTTGAGGAGGACAAGTAGTAGAAAACAACAATTTTGTGCCAAGTTTAGCCCAAAAAGTATTCCAAAAGTAACTCAAGAATTTAACATCGCGATCAGAAACAATAGTCCTAGGCATGCCATGCAACCTAGCAACTTCTCTAAAGAACAAATCCGCAATGTTTGAAGCATCATCGGTTTTATGACAAGCTATAAAATGTGCCATCTTAGAGAATCTATCCACAACAACGAAAATAGAATCTCTCCCTTTCTTAGTCCTAGGCAACCCAAAATAAAGTCCATAGAAATGTCAATCCAAGTTCTTTTTAAGAATAGCACGCAAAAGTGTTCCCAAAGTTCTATTGACAACTTCAGTTTGTCCATCCGTTTGAGGATGACAAGTAGTAGAAAACATCAATTTTGTGTCAAGTTTAGCCCATAAAGTCTTCCAAAAGTAACTCAAGAATTTAACATCGAACCAGAAAACATAGTCCTAGTCATGCCATGCAACCTAACGACTTCTCGAAAGAACAAATCCGCAATGTTTGAACCATCATCGATTTTATGACAAGCTATAAATGTGCCATCTTAGAGAATCTATCCACAACAACAAAAATAGAATCCCTCCCCTTCTTAGTCCTAGGCAACCCCAAAATAAAGTCCATAGAAATATCAATTCAAGTTCTTTTTAAGAATAGCACGCAAAAGTGTTCCCAAAGTTCTATTGACAACTTCAGTTTGTCCATCCGTTTGAGGATGACAAGTAGTAGAAAACAACAATTTTGTGCCAAATTTAGCCCCGAAAGTCTTCCAAAAGTAACTCAATAATTTAACATCACGACCAGAACAATAGTCCTAGGCATGCCATGCAACCTTGCGACGTCTCTAAAGAACAAATCCGCAATGTTTGAAGCATCATCGGTTTTACGACAAGCTATAAAATGTGCCATCTTAGAGAATCTATCCACAACAAAAAAAATAGAACCCTCCCCTTCTTAGTCCTAGGCAACCCAAAATAAAGTCCATAGAAATGTCAATCCAAGTTCTTTTTAAGAATAGCACGCAAAAGTGTTCCAAAAGTTCTATTGACAACTTCAGTTTGTCCATCCGTTTGAGGAGGACAAGTAGTAGAAAACAACAATTTTGTGCCAAGTTTAGCACATAAAGTCTTCCAAAAGAAACTCAAGAATTTAACATCGCGATCAGAAGCAATAGTCCTAGTCATGCCATGCAACCTAAGGACTTCTCTAAAGAACAAATCCGCAATGTTTGAAGCATCATCGGTTTTATGACAAGCTATAAAATGTGCCATCTTAGAGAATCTATCCACAACAACAAAAATAGAATCACTCCCCTTCTCAGTCCTAGGCAAACCAAAATAAAGTCAATATAAATGTCAATCCAAGTTCTTTTTAAGAATAGCACGCAAAAGTGTTCCTAAAGTTGTATGGACAACTTCAGTTTGTCCATCCGTTTGAGGATGGCAAGTAGTAGAAAACTACAATTGTGTGCCAAGTTTAGCCCATAAAGTATTCCAAAAGTAACTCAAGAATTTAACATCGCGATCAAAAGCAAAAGTCCTAGTTATGCCATGCAACCTAACGAC
Source organism: Primulina eburnea (assembly GCF_022965805.1). Classification (NCBI taxonomy): domain Eukaryota; kingdom Viridiplantae; phylum Streptophyta; class Magnoliopsida; order Lamiales; family Gesneriaceae; genus Primulina; species Primulina eburnea. The sequence continues at coordinate 5,354 of NW_027331343.1, forward strand.
TTATCTAAAGAACAAATCCGCAATGTTTGAAGCATCATCGGTTTTATGACAAGCTATAAAATGTGCCATCTTAGAGAATCTATCCACAACAACGAAAATAGAATCTCTCCCTTTCTTAGTCCTAGGCAACCCCAAAATAAAGTCCATAGAAATGTCAATCCAAGTTCTTTTTAAGAATAGCACGCAAAAGTGTTCCAAAGTTCTATTGACAACTTCAGTTTGTCCATCCGTTTGAGGATGACAAATAGTAGAAAACAACAATTTTGTGCCAAGTTTAGCCCAGAAAGTCTTCCAAAAGTAACTCAATAATTTAACATCGCGACCAGAAACAATAGTCCTAGGCATGCCATGCAACCTAGCGAATTCTCTAAAGAACAAATCCGCAATGTTTGAAGTATCATCGGTTTTATGACAAGCTATAAAATGCGCTATCTTAGAGAATCTATCCACAAAAAAAAAATAGAATCCCTCCCCTTCTTAGTCCTAGACAACCCAAAATAAATTCCATAGAAATGTCAATCCAAGTTCTTTTTAAGAATAGCACGCAAAAGTGTTCCCAAAGTTCTATTGACAACTTCAGTTTGTCCATCCGTTTGAGGAGGACAAGTAGTAGAAAACAACAATTTTGTGCCAAGTTTAGCCCACAAAATATTCCAAAAGTAACTCAAGAATTTAACATCGCGATCAAAAGCAATAGTCCTAGTTATGCCATGCAACCTAACGACTTCTCCAAAAAACAAATCCGCAATGTTTGAAGCATCATCGGTTTTATGACAAGCTATAAAATGTGTCCTCTTAGAGAATCTATCCACAACAACGAAAATAGAATCTCTCCCTTTCTTAGTCCTAGGCAACCCCAAAAAAAAGTCCATAGAAATGTCAATCCAAGTTCTTTTTAAGAATAGCACGCAAAAGTGTTCGCAAAGTTCTATTGACAATTTCAGTTTGTCCATCCGTTTGAGGATGACAAGTAGTAGAAAACATCAATTTTGTGTCAAGTTTAGCCCATAAAGTCTTCCAAAAGTAACTCAAGAATTAAACATCGCGATCAGAAGCAATAGTCCTAGTCATGCCATGCAACCTAACAACTTCTCTAAAGAACAAATCCGCAATGTTTGAAGCATCATCGGTTTTATGACAAGCTATAAAATGTGCCATCTTAGAGAATCTATCCACAACAACGAAAATAGAATCCCTCCCTTTCTTAGTCCTGGGCAACCCCAAAATAAAGTCCATAGAAATGTCAATCCAAGTTCTTTTTAAGAATAGCACGCAAAAGTGTTACCAAAGTTCTATTGACAACTTCAGTTTGTCCATCCGTTTGAGGATGACAAGTAGTAGAAAACAACAATTTGCCAAGTTTAGCCCATAAAGTATTCCAAAAGTAACTCAAGAATTTAACATCGCGATCAAAAGCAATAGTCCTAGTTATGCCATGCAACCTAACGACTTCTCCAAAGAACAAATCCGCAATGTTTGAAGCATCATCGGTTTTATGACAAGCTATAAAATGTGTCATCTTAGAGAATCTATCCACAACAACGAAAATAGAATCTCTCCCTTTCTTAGTCCTAGGCAACCCCAAAATAAAGTCCATAGAAATGTCAATCCAAGTTCTTTTTAAGAATAGCACGCAAAAGTGTTCCCAAAGTTCTATTGACAATTTCAGTTTGTCCATCCGTTTGAGGATGACAAGTAGTAGAAAACATCAATTTTGTGTCAAGTTTAGCCCATAAAGTCTTCCAAAAGTAACTCAAGAATTTAACATCGAACCAGAAAAATAGTCCTAGGCATGCCTCGCAACCTAGCGACTTCTTTAAAGAACAAATCCGCAATGTTTGAAGCATCATCGGTTTTATGACAAGCTATAAAATGTGCCATCTTAGAGAATCTATCCACAACAACCAAAATAGAATCCCTCCCCTTCTTAGTCCTAGGCAACCAAAATAAAGTCCATAGAAATGTCAATCCAAGTTATTTTTAAGAATAGCACGCAAAAGTGTTCCCAAAGTTCTATTGACAACTTCAGTTTGTCCATCCGTTTGAGGATGACAAGTAGTAGAAAACAACAATTTTGTCCCAAGTTTAGCCCAAAAAGTATTCCAAAAGTAACTCAAGAATTTAACATCGCGATCAGAAGCACTAGTCCTAGTCATGCCATGCAACCTAACGACTTCTCGAAAGAACAAATCCGCAATGTTTGAACCATCATCGATTTTATGACAAGCTATAAAATGTGCCATCTTAGAGAATCTATCAACAACAACAAAAATAGAATCCCTCCCCTTCTTAGTACTAGGCAAACCCAAAATAAAGTCCATAGAAATATCAATTCAAGTTCTTTTTAAGAATAGCACGCAAAAGTGTTCCCAAAGTTCTATTGACAACTTCAGTTTGTCCATCCGTTTGAGGATGACAAGTAGTAGAAAACAACAATTTTGTGCCAAGTTTAGCCCAGAAAGTCTTCCAAAAGTAACTCAATAATTTAACATCGCGACCAGAAACAATAGTCCTAGGCAACCCAAAATAAAGTCCATAGAAATGTCAATCCAAGTTCTTTTTAAGAATAGCACGCAAAAGTGTTCCAAAAGTTCTATTGACAACTTCAGTTTGTCCGTCCGTTTGAGGATGACAAGTAGTAGAAAACAACAATTTTGTGCCAAGTTTATCACATAAAGTCTTCCAAAAGTAACTCAAGAATTTAACATCGCGATCAAAAGCAATAGTCCTAGTCATGCCATGCAACCTAAGGACTTCTCTAAAGAACAAATCCGCAATGTTTGAAGCATCATCGGTTTTATGACAAGCTATAAAATGTGCCATCTTAGAGAATCTATCCACAACAACAAAAATAGAATCCCTCCCATTCTTAGTACTAGGCAAAGTTAAAATAAAGTCCATAAAATGCCAATCCAAGTTCTTTTTAAGAATAGCACGCAAAAGTGTTCCCAAAGTTCTGTTGACAACTTCATTTTGTCCATCCGTTTGAGGATGACAAGTAGTAGAAAACAACAATTTTGTGCCAAGTTTAGCCCAGAAAGTCTTCCAAAAGCAACTCAATAATTTAACATCGCGACCAGAAACAATAGTCCTAGGCATGCCATGCAACCTAGCGACTTCTCTAAAGAACAAATCCACAATGTTTGAAGCATCATCGGTTTTATGACAAGCTATAAAATGTGCCATCTTAGAGAATCTATCCACAACAAAAAAGATAGAATCCCTCCCCTTCTTAGTCCTAGACAACCCAAAATAAAGTCCATAGAAATGTCAATCCAAGTTCTTTTTAAGAATAGCACGCAAAAGTGTTCCCAAAGTTCGATTGACAACTTCAGTTTGTCCATCCGTTTGAGGAGGACAAGTAGTAGAAAACAACAATTTTGCGCAAATGTAATGCCCGAGATTTAATCATTTTAATCAGACGTTGATTAATTGACGTAATGGAAGTCATAGGAACTCAAATGACGAAGCCGGGCGTTGGTTTATGTTAAGCCAAGATGTTGAACCGAACATCTCAAGATGTTAGGCCGAACATCTCGCGCCCGAGCGGCAGAAAAGCACCGCCCGAGCGCGCATGTATAATTGTGAGGGCCGAGAGTTCTTCGCCCTAGCGAGCAACTTTTGACCGCCCGAGCGACAGGAGATGTTCAGCCGAGGATCTCGACCGAAACTGACTCGCCCTAGCGGTAGGTTTTGACCGCCCTAGCGAGAAACGTGCAGAACATGCACAATGCCACTTGCCCTTATATCATGCAATGTATATGTTAGAGTAGGTGCCCGTCGAGCCAAGTGTTGGCCGAGTGTTCACAATGAAACTCTATGAATAAGCAATCTTTATTTTAATAATATTTGAAATTATTATTTTGGCAAATCTTTATCTGTATACCCATGCTAGCTGCATAGATAAAGCCCTTGAATATACAAATAGTAGAAAGAATATGAGATGCTCATATGATGAGTATCATGAAACTCATATTTGTAATACTGTATATTCTAAACGGTTCCTAGTCGATTCAGCCGCCACTAAGAAGGATATAGGCCGCTCGAGTTAGAGACTAGTATCTGCGATGTGAGTACCATGTTTCATTGGTAGGGGACATTGTGATGTCCGAACATGGAGATAGGTGCTCCTTGTAGAGTGCACTGAACAACCCTCCATAAAAGGACTTTCCAAGTGGTTCTCACTTATCGAGTGGAAAGGTCCTGGTTTATGGTTGTACAGAATTAGTCCTTATGACCCGGGACAACATTGAGACTCTATGTGCTAGAATTACACTTTGACTTGTTTACCGACTCTCATGGGGTCATCAGGTGGCAAGGTTGGGTGTTCTGTCGAAACACATAGGAGTCGATGCATTGTAGTCGGGGATTCACCGCTTACCTTCGGGTATGGATATCCTATGTGTTATCATGTGTATGTAGATCGAAATCTCTGGCCAGAGTATGGTTGTAATTATGAAAGGGGTTTCATAGATTACACCATCGATGCAACTACGACATGACACATAGTATCGATTCTTGGACAACTCTCGATAAACCAATGGTTGTCGAATCGATCGGGATATATGAGTTGAAGGGACCGTACTGTACGCTAACCATAATTGAATGGTTCTTGCAGGCACTATCATGTGATACCTAGGGAATCACGTAAGCGATGCTGCTAGGCGTTTAACGTGATTGGTTGGGTACTATCAGACTTGAGTTCTGACGTTCTTACTATCAAGGAGTTGATAAGTAAGAATGGAGCAATTGGGGTATGCTCGAATAAGGACATGTTTAGTCCGAATCACATAGGGATGTGAACCCACGGCTAGTTGTATCAATGAACCATTGAGGGCCACACAAGTACTAGCTTTGTAAATCCCGATGAGAAGTAAAAATAGTTCAATGTGTTGAACGGCTTATAAAGGAGTTTATAAGCGTAAGGAAAATTAGAAGTATGACTTCTATAAAGGAGAAAATAGTTCAATGTGTTGAACGACTTATAAATGAGTTTATAAGTGTAAAGAAAAATAGAAGTATGACTTCTATGAGAGAAATATAAATTTTAATTTATGGAAGTGTTCCTAGATTAAAATTTGGCCAAGTGACTAATGTTTTTGAAAATAGTGATTTTCATAAACATTATTATGGACTAAATTAAATTAATTCAAGTGTTGAATTAATTAAACACTAGTGGGCCTAGTAGAGCCCAAATAATTAACTTAATTCAAGTGTTGGATTAATTAAATAATATTGAGTCTTGTAGAGCTCAATTAAAATAATTATTTAACTAGTGGGACTTGGGTAAATTCAAGTAATGTTTAAATAGTCTCAAATGTGTTTGAGATATTTAAATTTAGTCCAAAGTTTTTAATTTGATTAAAAACTATATAATATGCATGCATGGGAGGTGAAGAGTTGGGGAATACTTTTGATTAAAATAATGGTTGGCATGCAACTTTTTGAATCAACTTTTTGCAACCCCAAGACTAGTCTCTCCTCCCACATTACACATGTATGATGGCCGAAATTCCTACACCAATTCTCTCCAAGTTTTCTCCATTTTTGTGTTCTTCAATTGTTGAAGAATACACACACTTTTCTTTGAAAAATCCTCTTAGTTTTCTAGTGCAAATTAAGAGGGGATTTACCTAGTTAGTGGTGGGCCTTATTTTGAAGGAAAGTTTCAAGTTTTTGGAGGAGAGCTTGTAGATCTTCATGCCATTCAAGAGCTAAGGTGTTTACACCTTAGTTGGAGCCATAAAATCAATCCTTGTGATTGATAGGTAATTTTCTCAACATCCTATGTATGGTTTGATTTTTGTAAATATTACACAAGAGCAAAACATGGTGGCCGAAAATATTCTTTCAAAATTTCGAATTTTATGCTTCCGTTGCGTTTCCGGCCACCGTAACCGGTCCGCTTTCAAGTGGTATCCGAGCTAAGGTTACGGATTTTGTGTAATATTTACGTAATATTATGTTGAGATCGATTTCTAACCGCTTGAGAAATTTTTTGGTGCAAGATTTGATAGGGCCGAAATTTTTGAAGAAAAACAAAAAAAAAAAAAATGTTTTTCGGGCAGCCCGAGGGGCTGCCCGAAAATTTCGGGCAGCATAGGGCAGCCCGAGGGGCTGCCCGAAATGTTCAATTTTTAAAATAAAAAAAAAAATTTTGTTGCCGGAATCCGGCGACGGAGCTCCGGCGACGGCGATGACGGCTAGGGTTTCCAAAAGTGTTTTGGTTAATCTTAGTGTCATGGGCCTTGAGATGTTGGGCCATTGGATGGACAACATTATTTGTGAAATTTAAATGGGCCTAAGTATTTTTGGTGAAAAATGGGTTTTGGGCCCTTAAGTTTAAATTTACAATTGTTGCACATATTTTCTCATAAAATAAATAATTGAAGTAGGACTTCAATTATTTATAGTAAATGGTGATTTACAAGAAATTCGATTATAAATAAATTAATTTGAAAGTAGACAAAGGTGTTTGTATACTTTGTTAATTTAATTTATAATTGTGGCGGTTAGTGATTGGATCAAGATATATAATATTGGATCAATTAATTATAGTGATAATTAATTGATGGTGGATGATATGTGATATTATGCATGAAGGATGATCAAAAGCCCAAGCCCAATTTGCTAGGTGTATGCTAGGATATTTGTGTTGAATGATTGTAATAATTATCAATTTATCAAGTGGGCTTGGTTTATGGCCCGTTCCCATCCCATGAGATGTATCCCTATGTGCCATGGATATTTATTTGTAAATATTAGAATAGGGGAAGATCAAGATTGGAAGATGGTGGCCTTGGTGATTATGAAGATCGAAGACATGTAATATTGGATGCTAATGTAATAGTATAGTTGCATTGCATCCCGTGCATTTACCCTAGGATTGGACCTAGGCCCGTGTTTGGCTCACACGGGCCATTAGTACTTGGGGCGATTGATCATCCTTGTATTGTTTTCTATTTATAATATATGCATGATATGTTATAAATAATGAGTATGTGCGTTATTATTATGATAATAACAAAGTTGCATGAATCCGGCAAACATACGATCAAACATGGCGAGCTTTTAAAATAAAATTAATGATGAGACCTTTCAAAATTAAAAACCCTCATTTTGAATAAGATTCAAAATTAATATCAAGTCCGAAAAGGGGAATTATAAATTTGTTTATAATTTCCTTGTCTTCCATCGACAATGGGTGCATGATGAACGCTACCCGTACTCGGGGCTCGGCTCATATTATTGGGGGGGCCCTGGGTGCCGGAAAGCTGTGACATCCATTGACATGGTGATGTGAACTACGTGGAACTCCCATGATTTCGGCTCATATTATTGAGGGAACTCATGGCGACCGTCCATTAAGGTTCAATATCGATGGGTTAGGCTTGACACGTAAAGATGAACGACGTCATATTATTGGGTCCTAATCAAACGTGAGACAAAAGTATACGTAGAGGGTTGCATGGCGATGCAATTGGAAACTACCTTTTAGGAATTGTGATGGCCGATATTATTCGGGATCACAATTCGCTAATTGGACCTTACGTACCTACTGAGGAAAGAGTTTCCCGTTTTCACTAGAGGGTAGTGAAAGATGTCAAAACAGTGGGAGTAAATATTTATAAAGTTAAAGTCCATACTTTATATCTTACCAAATATTTTAAAATAGTCATCAACATTTATCTGTTTTTACTTTTCAGTACAAATCAACAATGTCTTCGATGCGCAATTCGATATCTATAATACTCGACAAACACATATTAACTGGACCTAATTACCTCACTTGGCTAAGAAATTTGAAAATAGTCTTAAATTCGGAAAGGGTAACATATACACTGACTCAGTCGCCCCCTGTTGAGGCTCCGACTGACTGCACTCCTGAGGAATTGCAGGCTTACGAGGAATGGTGTGACCATGACTTGATAGCTAGGTGTTATATGCTGACTTCTATGAACGATGAGCTACAGAGGCGTTTTGAGGGTGCAAAGAGTGCTGCTGACATTCATTTGCATCTCAAAGAGCTCTTTGGTGAGCAAACACGACCTCTAAGGCATGATACCGTCAAGGAGCTGATCACTTTGCGCATGCGAGATGGGGCCTCGGTCCATGAGCATGGCCTAAAGGTGATCGGGCTCGTGGACAAGCTCGTTGGCATGGATTTGATCTTGCCTTCGGAGTTGACCACGGACGTGTTGCTGTTATCGCTGCCTAGCTCATTTGATCCTTTTGTGGTGAACTTCAACATGAACAAGATGGAACCGACCCTTGAGGAGTTGGTAAACATGCTTGTTACGTTTGAATCCACCATCAAGAAAGAGAAGTTGGTTCTTTATGTGGGTTCTTCATCTGGTACGAAGATTGATCCACATGGGAAGGGAAAGAAGAGTTCTTTCCAACGTCCCGAGAAGAACGTGCCCTTGTTGAGGCAATCTCCGAACCCTGTTGAGGCAGCCAGACCAGTTAAGGCTGACAAGACTAATGATGTATGTCATCACTGCAAGAAGCCTGGACATTGGAGGCGTAATTGCAAAGAATATCTTGCCCAGAAGTGTTCTGGAAACGATATGTTCTAAATTTAAGTAAACATTTTAATTAACTCTACTTCTTGGGTATTAGATACCGGTTGTGACTCACATCTCTGTAATGGGTTACAGGTGATGGGAAGAAGTAGGAAGCTTAAGGAAGGTGTGACCTTCTTGAGGATGGGCAATGGAGCAAGAGTTGCTGCCAAGGCTATTAAGGATGTTTACTTATTGTTGAACAATGACTTTAAGTTAATTTTAAGAGATGTTTTGTTTGTACCTGTTTGGTGTAAAACATTGTTTCCATTTCTATTGTGATAAAAATGGATATTCTTGTTTATTTAGCAAAGGTGTTTGCAACATTTACAAGAATGAATGTTTAATTGGTACTTGAGAACTTGAAAACGATCTCTATAACTTAAAAGTAAAAGATATTCTACTAAATGTCCATTCAAAGGCAGATACCATATGAGATATGGATGGGTAAGCCTCCCAAATATTCTTATCTTAGAATATGGGGAGCCCTGCTTATGTGAAGCAGGTAAGTGGGAGATAAATTGGATTGTTGATCCATTTTATGTTACTTTGTGGGATATCCAAGGAATTAAGTTGGATATCATTTCTATCATCCCCAAGAAACAAAAGTGTTTGTTTCTAGGAATGCAACCTTTTTGGAAAGGGATTTTCTATTGGATAGAAAAAGGCAGATGATAGAACTCGAAGAGGTTCGAGAGAAACCCACAATTATAGAACCCACACCCGATGAGCCAAGAGAGGAGATACAAGCTCCTAGCAGATACGAGAAAGTCTCGAGACCACCTATGAGGTATGGTCAGCTTCTTGAAGAAGGCCATGATGAGCCTAACCATGGATGTGATCCATGGACCTTCAAGGAAGCGTTATCTGATGCCGATTCATCCAAGTGGCTTGAAGCAATGGAATCTGAGTTGAATTCCATACATTCAAACCAAGTGTAGGATCTTGTGGATCCACCTGAGGGAACTGTTCCCACAGGGACTTGGGGCGGATGGGAAGGTATTGACCTTCAAGGCGCGATTGGTGGCAAAAGGATATACTCAAAGACAAGGAGTTGACTTTGAGGAAACCTTTTCCCAATCGCAATGTTCAAGTCTATAAGGATTTTGCTAGCCATAGCTGCATGGTATGACTGTGAGATATGGCAGATGGATGTTAAGACAGTCTTTCTTAATGGGGATTTTAAGAAAGTTATTTACATGTCTAAACCTGAAGGGTTTACATCTATCGGAAGTGAGCATATGGTATGTAAACTTCAGAGATCTATTTATGATCTAAAGCAGGCATCAAGGAGTTGGAACCTCAGATTCGACAGTACAATCAAATAGTTTGATTTACTAAGAATCCTGAGGAACCCTATGTGTATAAGAAGGTCAGTGGGAGTGTTGTGACATTCCTGGTGCTTTATGTTGATGACATTCTACTCATTGGGAATGATGTAGGAATGTTGCAATCAACTAAGATAAGGTTAGCGAGTAAGTTCTCGATGCAGGACTTGGGTGAAGCATCTTTTGTATTGGGATACAGATCTATTGAGATAGATCGAGAAGATTGCTTGGTCTCACCCAGTCCACATACATTGATACCATCGTGAAGCCGTTCTCGATGGATGAGTCCAAGGGAGGACACCTACCAATGTGTCATGGCGTGTCCCTATCCAAGTCTGTCTCCCAAGACTGATGCAGAGATAGTGGCGATGACACGCATTCCGTATGCTTCGGCAATTGGTAGCATCATGTATGGGATGATATCTAAACGTCCTGACGTGGCGTTTGCACTATATGTAGTGAAATGATATCATTCGAACCCTGGTCTTCCACACCTGAAAGCTGTGAAAGACATCCTCAAGTAGTTGAGAAGGACCAATAAAGTGTTCTTGGTCTATGGGGTGGAGAACTAAAATTGGAAGGCTATACCGACTCTAGCTTCCAAACCGATATCGATGACTCGAAGTCAACCTCTGGTTTTGTATTCATGCTCAATGGTGCTGCAGTCTCTTGGAAGAGTTCCAAGCAAGACAATATTACGGATTCCAGCACAGAGGCCGAATACATTGCTGCATCAGATGCAGCAAGGGAGGCTGTTTGGATAAGGAATTTCGTCCAAGAGTTGGGCGTCATTCCTAATGGAGTTGCTCCTATCCCGGTGTTGTGTGACAACACGGGAGCTATAGCTCAAGCAAAGGAGCCTAGGTCTCATCAGAAATCCAAACTAGTATTGAGAAAGTACCACATCCTCAGAGAGATTGTGGAAAGAAGAGTAGTGTCTATTGACAAAGTCGGCTCCACAGATTATGTTGTTGATCCACTAGCTAAGCCTTTACCTGGACCATTATTCGACAAGCATCGCGAATCAATGGGTTTTAAGCATATGGGTAGTTGGCTCTAGTGCAAGTGGGAGATTGTTAGAGTAGGTGCCCGTCGAGCCAAGTGTTGGCCGAGTGTTCACAATGAAACTCTATGAATAAGCAATCTTTATTTTAATAATATTTGAAATTATTATTTTGGCAAATCTTTATCTGTATACCCATGCTAGCTGCATAGATAAAGCCCTTGAATATACAAATAGTAGAAAGAATATGAGATGCTCATATGATGAGTATCATGAAACTCATATTTGTAATACTGTATATTCTAAACGGTTCCTAGTCGATTCAGCCGCCACTAAGAAGGATATAGGCCGCTCGAGTTAGAGACTAGTATCTGCGATGTGAGTACCATGTTTCATTGGTAGGGGACATTGTGATGTCCGAACATGCAGATAGGTGCTCCTTGTAGAGTGCACTGAACAACCCTCCATAAAAGGACTTTCCAAGTGGTTCTCACTTATCGAGTGGAAAGGTCCTGGTTTATGGTTGTACAGAATTAGTCCTTATGACCCGGGACAACATTGAGACTCTATGTGCTAGAATTACACTTTGACTTGTTTACCGACTCTCATGGGGTCATCAGGTGGCAAGGTTGGGTGTTCTGTCGAAACACATAGGAGTCGATGCATTGTAGTCGGGGATTCACCGCTTACCTTCGGGTATGGATATCCTATGTGTTATCATGTGTATGTAGATCGAAATCTCTGGCCAGAGTATGGTTGTAATTATGAAAGGGGTTTCATAGATTACACCATCGATGCAACTACGACATGACACATAGTATCGATTCTTGGACAACTCTCGATAAACCAATGGTTGTCGAATCGATCGGGATATATGAGTTGAAGGGACCGTACTGTACGCTAACCATAATTGAATGGTTCTTGCAGGCACTATCATGTGATACCTAGGGAATCACGTAAGCGATGCTGCTAGGCGTTTAACGTGATTGGTTGGGTACTATCAGACTTGAGTTCTGACGTTCTTACTATCAAGGAGTTGATAAGTAAGAATGGAGCAATTGGGGTATGCTCGAATAAGGACATGTTTAGTCCGAATCACATAGGGATGTGAACCCACGGCTAGTTGTATCAATGAACCATTGAGGGCCACACAAGTACTAGCTTTGTAAATCCCGATGAGAAGTAAAAATAGTTCAATGTGTTGAACGGCTTATAAAGGAGTTTATAAGCGTAAGGAAAATTAGAAGTATGACTTCTATAAAGGAGAAAATAGTTCAATGTGTTGAACGACTTATAAATGAGTTTATAAGTGTAAAGAAAAATAGAAGTATGACTTCTATGAGAGAAATATAAATTTTAATTTATGGAAGTGTTCCTAGATTAAAATTTGGCCAAGTGACTAATGTTTTTGAAAATAGTGATTTTCATAAACATTATTATGGACTAAATTAAATTAATTCAAGTGTTGAATTAATTAAACACTAGTGGGCCTAGTAGAGCCCAAATAATTAACTTAATTCAAGTGTTGGATTAATTAAATAATATTGAGTCTTGTAGAGCTCAATTAAAATAATTATTTAACTAGTGGGACTTGGGTAAATTCAAGTAATGTTTAAATAGTCTCAAATGTGTTTGAGATATTTAAATTTAGTCCAAAGTTTTTAATTTGATTAAAAACTATATAATATGCATGCATGGGAGGTGAAGAGTTGGGGAATACTTTTGATTAAAATAATGGTTGGCATGCAACTTTTTGAATCAACTTTTTGCAACCCCAAGACTAGTCTCTCCTCCCACATTACACATGTATGATGGCCGAAATTCCTACACCAATTCTCTCCAAGTTTTCTCCATTTTTGTGTTCTTCAATTGTTGAAGAATACACACACTTTTCTTTGAAAAATCCTCTTAGTTTTCTAGTGCAAATTAAGAGGGGATTTACCTAGTTAGTGGTGGGCCTTATTTTGAAGGAAAGTTTCAAGTTTTTGGAGGAGAGCTTGTAGATCTTCATGCCATTCAAGAGCTAAGGTGTTTACACCTTAGTTGGAGCCATAAAATCAATCCTTGTGATTGATAGGTAACGATTTTCTAGCACCCTATGAATGTCATTATGTGTGTTTTTGTATTTGTTGCACAAAGAAATGGGGTGGCCGAAATTTTCCTCATAAAATTCGATTTTTGTGCTTCCGTTGCGCTTCCGGCCACCGTAACCGGTCCGCTTTCAATATATATATATATACATACAAACGAAAAATTCTTCAGAAATGAAGGAAACCGAGGCAAGAGGGAAAGAAAGGGTTCGACGCATAGATTTGTGATTTACGAGAAATCCGTCCGTCTGATTTTGAATCCGACTGCAGTACTGTGTTCTTATCAACACAGGTGACAACTGGACGTAAGTTTTGCTAAGTTTTGACATGCTCTGAAATTATGATGTTGTCAGAATTGAATAGAATTCATATATGATGTTCTCGACATATTAGACATCATAGAATCGAAGTCAGATTAAGAAACGGACTGATTATGGAATTGTTATGATTTTCGGAATAGTTTTGGAGTCAAGTGATATCAGAATTGAGTTGTTATTGAGTATGAGATATTAGAATTAATATCTGATTGATAAGGTATTGTTGGGTATATTGATATTATACCGTTATGCCATCGATATTGAATTAGATTGAGTATTGAGCAGGACAGATTTAATTCGAGTGGTATATTGATATTATACTCCTCGATATTGTTCTTATCAGATTGAGTATTGACAGATTTGAGTTCGAGACTTCGACAGAATCAGAATATCAGAAAGAAAGGTATAAATTAATGTTGAGTTGGGATTGCACAACTCGAGTGAGGTTTGACTCGAGTTTCCCTAAATCACATACTTTTATTTATTGCATTGATATTTGCAATTGATAAGACTTATGATTGTAGCTTATTGATTTATAGCTACTGTATGATAAGATTAATATTTGTAGCCTATTGATTATAGTTACTGCATGAGATGACTACTGATTCGTTAGTCATTGACTGAATGGTTTAGATACTGAATGCATGTATTGATTACTGAGTCGTGAGTCATAGGCTGATTCGCCTAGTCACCTGTTGATTCGTCCGGTTATAGACTGATTCGTCTATTTATTGGCTGATTCGCCTAATTATAGCTGATTCGCTATATTTTGACTGATTCGTCTAAACTTAAGCTGATTCGCTTAATTACAGGCTGATTCGTCTGGTTATTGGCTGATTCGCCTAATTCTTGACTGATTCGTCAATTCTGCGGCTGATTCGCCCAGACACTGAATATATGAATTATATCGATGCCGTTTAGGGATTGAGTCATTCCTATCGACTGAGATTCGGTATATTATCATTATTCAGACATCGGGATCCCTAGGATAGAGTTGAGTCGAGTCTGAGACGACGTGTTAGTTGAGTCGAGTCTGAGATAACGCGTCGGTTGAGTTGAGTCGGATATGACAGGTTGAATTACATTGTTTATATCATTCATGTTTATTTAATGCTTGATATTGATTATGTTCTGATTTGAGACATGTTATGAATACTTCTTATATGCTTTCGTATATGTTTTTATATGACTGCATGTTTACATTGTTTATACTGGGATATTTATATCTCACCGGAGTTATCCGGCTGTTGTCTTGTTTTGTATGTGTGCATGACAACAGGTGGGGCTGGAGCAGGGTCAAGAAGAGGATGAGAGAAGATTAGATAGCGTGGAGGCTCCGGACTTGGTTAGAGATAGGGTTAGACACTTGATATTAGCTGTTAAACCCTAGTTGAATAAATGTATGTAGTACAGGACTTGTACTTTTATACTGAGTTGTATGTTCATGTTTAATATGTAATTTGAGTAAATTACATTACGTTTCCGCTTTGTATTTGGAAAAAATTTAGACCCTGTTTTATAATTGATTAATTAGTCCCAAACATGATTAAGTACTTGATTAGCGTCCGGGTCCCCACAACAGGTGGTATCAGAGCAGTAGGTACTAGAACTGTAGATTCTTTAGATTGAGATAGAAGAGGCTAGTGAGCGGGGTAGATTGAATTTTCTTTCCTTGCTTGTGATTGCTAGCACGACTTACTGCTTTATATAATATATATTACTTGATTTATCTGATTTGATTTTGTAATATGTATTATTGGGCACGAATCTGAATGGATTCTCGATCAGCAGTAAGATGATCGGGAGGGAGATTGAATTGAAACAGATGTGTTGGATTGGGTCACTAATCCTTTTGGGTTTCAGATATGCCTCCTAGACGAATTCCAGAACAGGGTAGTACATCGAATCCTCCGATGGATGTAACACCGACTCCAATGGAAACCTTACTGAAAAGGTTTCAATCATTCAAACCACCGACTCTGAAAGGTATTGAGACATCAGTTGAGTGTGAGAGTTGGCTGAATGATATCGAAAAGCTGTTTGAATTGCTGGAGTATAGCGATGAGCGTCGAATTAAGTTGATTGGGAACCAGTTGCATGATGTTGCAAAGAGCTGGTGGAGTACGATGAAGAGGGCCTTGGAGCAACGAGGTACGATTATTACTTGGGATGTATTTAAAACTGAGTTTTATCAGAGATTTTTCCCAATATCGTACAGAAAAGACAAGGGGGCGGAGTTTGCCAATTTGAGACAGGGTCAGCTGAACATTGAAGAATACGTGACCAAGTTCTCTACCTTGTTAAAGTTTGCTCCACATGTGTCTGAAAATGACGAAGCCGTTGCTGATCAGTTCATCAATGGCTTGAATCCCGACATTTTTACATTGGTGAACACAGGGCGACCGAATAACTTTGCTGATGCCATGAATAGAGCAAAGGGCGCTGAGGCGGGCCTGATAAGGCAGAGAGGAGCTGAATTTGCTCCTCCAGTGTCGAGACCACAGCAACCACTTCCCCGATTCGTGAGTGGCAGTAGCATTGGTGGAAAGACCGATTTTCTGAAGGCTAGAGGAAAGCAGTTTAAGAAGTCTGTCGGCAGTTCTTCTAGCTCTAGTGGTTCTCAGCAGAGTTATACCGGCGTTTACTGCGGAAATTGTGGAGGGAGACATTCCACTGAGCAATGCCAAGGAGTACTTGGTAGTTGCCACTTCTGCAAGCAACAGGGACATTTTGCCAGAGTATGTCCACAGAGGGGTCCCCAAAGATTCCAGGGAGCTGAACCATCTGGATCAGCGGCACAGTGGGGTAGACGATCAGCTGCCGTTCCTTTATTTCAGCCAGCACCATCTCAGTCACAGCAGAGGCCAGGAGGAAGCCAGACAGTCGGCCAGCCTCCTAGACAGCAGGCCAGAGTATTTGCTTTGACCGAGGAGCAGGCTCAGGAAGCACCAGATGATGACGTTGCAGGTAACTGATTTGTTTGATTATCCTGCATATGTATTGAGGGATGCCGGTGCTTCACATACTTTTATTTTTGAAAGATTTGCATTGATGCATGCATCATCTGTTGAGTCCCTATTTACTGTAGTATTTGTTTATTTTCCTTTGGGGAAAAGATCTTGTATCAGTGATTTCTGTTAGATCTTGTGTACTACAGTAGGATGAGAATGAGATCGAGTTAGATCGTGTGGTAGCTTGTGTTGTGCTAGTGTTCTCTGATTTTGGGACGGCATTACTGATATTGATATGCTGACTAAGTACAGAGCTACCCTAGATTAGTTCCAGAAGATGGTTAGAATCAGATCTGAGATGACCAAGAATGAATATGGTACGATAAGGATTCTAGATTGAGAATTCCTTTGATCTTCGTACTAGCTATGAC
This sequence comes from Primulina eburnea, assembly GCF_022965805.1. Taxonomy (NCBI): domain Eukaryota; kingdom Viridiplantae; phylum Streptophyta; class Magnoliopsida; order Lamiales; family Gesneriaceae; genus Primulina; species Primulina eburnea. The sequence goes on from NW_027331343.1 coordinate 22,038, forward strand.
TCGATTATGACAGAAAGGAGCAGAGTGACTCCTTATGTATTCAGTTGATTTACTGAAATTGAGTCTATCATTGGCTGATTTACCAATGATATAAAAGTTATTAATGTTTTCTCTGATAAGACTTCAGATCTGATTCCAATCAGAGAGATTGATTTTAGCCTTGAATCTGATTGAATATTGATGCTTATTCTGAATACGTGTTTAAGACAAATGGTAGGCAATGGAGATTACATTGTACCGTCCGAACCAGAGCTGATGTTGAAACGTTAGCAGTTCAAAAAGCTGATTAGAATGGTTAGAACTCAATAACGATAGTCAGAACAGAGTGTCGATCAGAGTAACAGATATGTGATTTTGTATTTTGTATGAGATTGATTATTCTGTGATGTCAGATGTGTCAGAATGGTACAGTACAGCTTGATATTGATAGGCAGAGCCGAATACCAGGTAGGTATTTCTTCTTTAATTTATGTTATTAACTGATTTGTGTATATCAAATAGTTCGAATCAGAAAGAACAGATATTGTCAGAAGCTTACAGTCATGGATTCAGTGTTCAGTCTGATGATTGAGACTGTATTGTATTCGAACAGATAGTGGTGATATAGACAGATGAGATCAGTTATAACAGAATTGTATTTAAATGTTGGCAGAAATTGTACTGTTATGTCTAAATTGCTAACAGAAAAGATAGAAAGATAGAAATCAGAAGAATTATTACAGAATTGTAAAGTTCTAAATAGAAATGAGAGTACATTTCTATAGCCTTCGTAATGAAATTACCGTCTTTTTACAGATTGTAATATGATATGATTGTGATTGACAGATTGTTCAATCTATATCTATTAGTTTGTACAAGATAACGTACAAACATGACCAGATGACACAGATTGATGTCAGAGAGCTGGTCAAAAAGAGCAGAATGCAACAGTAGACTATGTCAGATTGTGATTTTGCTTGAGTTTGTATTCGTGATAGAGTATATCATGAACTTTCTCTTAGATGGTTTTACAGATTGACAGACCGTCAGAATGTATTAGCCAGATATTGGAAGATTTTTGTACAGCTTTAGTGCTGGATGTTAGCACTACTTGATATAACTTATTATCACTGTGTGACAATAACTATCAACTTATCAGATGGGTAATGAGATAGTTATAGACAAGACAGTATACGATGAGTACTACAGATTTCTTTTGAAGACAATTCGAAGGAAGATGCAGATAGTTCAGAATGGACAGATTTAAGAAAACAACGTCGGATGATGACGATTGGTAGTTGAAGCTAAAGATTGTTTATGTCTTTGGTTGAGGTAAACAGATTTGTTAACAGCTGATGATACTGATATGTGATAAGATGTAGATTGGTTTATACGGATGTTGTATAGCCAGTAATGCGATATTGATTCCGTCAGAAGGATTGGAGAAGTATTATGATATGATACTTAGTGAATCCTCATTCCAGATTGGAATCAGAAATATGAGTTTTGAATTAAACTCTGTTATAGATTTCTTCTGATATATCTGAATTGATTGCTTGTGAGTTCGAGGACGAACTCAGATCTAAGAGGGGGAGAAATGTAATGCCCGAGATTTAATCATTTTAATCAGACGTTGATTAATTGACGTAATGGAAGTCATAGGAACTCAAATGACGAAGCCGGGCGTTGGTTTATGTTAAGCCAAGATGTTGAACCGAACATCTCAAGATGTTAGGCCGAACATCTCGCGCCCGAGCGGCAGAAAAGCACCGCCCGAGCGCGCATGTATAATTGTGAGGGCCGAGAGTTCTTCGCCCTAGCGAGCAACTTTTGACCGCCCGAGCGACAGGAGATGTTCAGCCGAGGATCTCGACCGAAACTGACTCGCCCTAGCGGTAGGTTTTGACCGCCCTAGCGAGAAACGTGCAGAACATGCACAATGCCACTTGCCCTTATATCATGCAATGTATATATATATATATACATACAAACGAAAAATTCTTCAGAAATGAAGGAAACCGAGGCAAGAGGGAAAGAAAGGGTTCGACGCATAGATTTGTGATTTACGAGAAATCCGTCCGTCTGATTTTGAATCCGACTGCAGTACTGTGTTTATATCAACACAGGCGACAACTGGACGTAAGTTTTGCTAAGTTTTGACATGCTCTGAAATTATGATGTTGTCAGAATTGAATAGAATTCATATATGATGTTCTCGACATATTAGACATCATAGAATCGAAGTCAAATTAAGAAACGGACTGATTATGGAATTGTTATGATTTTCGGAATAGTTTTGGAGTCAAGTGATATCAGAATTGAGTTGTTATTGAGTATGAGATATTAGAATTAATATCTGATTGATAGGGTATTGTTGGGTATATTGATATTATACCGTTATGCCATCGATATTGAATTAGATTGAGTATTGAGCAGGACAGATTTAATTCGAGTGGTATATTGATATTATACTCCTCGATATTGTTCTTGTCAGATTGAGTATTGACAGATTTGAGTTCGAGACTTCGACAGAATCAGAATATCAGAAAGAAAGGTATAAATTAATGTTGAGTTGGGATTGCACAACTCGAGTGAGGTTTGACTCGAGTTTCCCTAAATCACATACTTTTATTTATTGCATTGATATTTGCAATTGATAAGACTTATGATTGTAGCTTATTGATTTATAGCTACTGTATGATAAGATTAATATTTGTAGCCTATTGATTATAGTTACTGCATGAGATGACTACTGATTCGTTAGTCATTGACTGAATGGTTTAGATACTGAATGCATGTATTGATTACTGAGTCGTGAGTCATAGGCTGATTCGCCTAGTCACCTGTTGATTCGTCCGGTTATAGACTGATTCGTCTATTTATTGGCTGATTCGCCTAATTATAGCTGATTCGCTATATTTTGACTGATTCGTCTAAACTTAAGCTGATTCGCTTAATTACAGGCTGATTCGTCTGGTTATTGGCTGATTCGCCTAATTCTTGACTGATTCGTCAATTCTGCGGCTGATTCGCCCAGACACTGAATATATGAATTATATCGATGCCGTTTAGGGATTGAGTCATTCCTATCGACTGAGATTCGGTATATTATCATTATTCAGACATCGGGATCCCTAGGATAGAGTTGAGTCGAGTCTGAGACGACGTGTTAGTTGAGTCGAGTCTGAGATAACGCGTCGGTTGAGTTGAGTCGGATATGACAGGTTGAATTACATTGTTTATATCATTCATGTTTATTTAATGCTTGATATTGATTATGTTCTGATTTGAGACATGTTATGAATACTTCTTATATGCTTTCGTATATGTTTTTATATGACTGCATGTTTACATTGTTTATACTGGGATATTTATATCTCACCGGAGTTATCCGGCTGTTGTCTTGTTTTGTATGTGTGCATGACAACAGGTGGGGCTGGAGCAGGGTCAAGAAGAGGATGAGAGAAGATTAGATAGCGTGGAGGCTCCGGACTTGGTTAGAGATAGGGTTAGACACTTGATATTAGCTGTTAAACCCTAGTTGAATAAATGTATGTAGTACAGGACTTGTACTTTTATACTGAGTTGTATGTTCATGTTTAATATGTAATTTGAGTAAATTACATTACGTTTCCGCTTTGTATTTGGAAAAAATTTAGACCCTGTTTTATAATTGATTAATTAGTCACAAACAAGATTAAGTACTTGATTAGCGTCCGGGTCCCCACAACAGGAAATACCACCTGTTGTGGGGACCCGGACGCTAATCAAGTACTTAATCATCATTGGGACTAATTAATCAATTATAACACAAGGTCTAAATTTTTTTTTTCTTTAAAATACACAGCGGAAACGTAATGTAATTTGCTCAAATTACATATTACACATGAACATACATCTCAGTATACAAGTACAAGTCCTGTACATCATATATTTATTCAACTAGGGTTTAACAACTAATATCAAGTGTCTAACCCTATCTCTAACCCAAATCCGGAGCCTCCACGCTATCTATCTTCTCTCATTCTCTTCTTGACCCTGATCCAGTCCCACCTGTTGTCATGCACACATACAAAACAAGACAACAGCCGGATAACTCCGGTGAGATATGAATATCCCAGTATAAACAATGTACACATGCAATCATATAAAAACATATACGAAAGCACATAAGGATTATGCATAACATGTCTCAAATCAGAAACATAAATCCATATCAAACATTCAATAATCATGAATGGTATAAACAATGTAAATCAACATGTCATATCTGACTCAACTCAACCGACACGTCGTCTCAGACTCGACTCAACTGACGCGTCGTCTCAGACTCGACTCAACTCTATCCTAGGGATCCCGATGTCTGAATAATGATAATATATCGAATCTCAGTCGATAGGAATGACTCAATCCCTAAACGGCATCGATATAATTCATATATTCAGTGTCTGGGCGAATCAGCCGCAGAATTGACGAATCAGTCAAGAATTAGGCGAATCAGCCAATAACCAGACGAATCAGCCTGTAATTAAGCGAATCAGCTTAAGTTTAGACGAATCAGTCAAAATATAGCGAATCAGCTATAATTAGGCGAATCAGCCAATAAATAGACGAATCAGTCTATAACCGGACGAATCAACAGGTGACTAGGCGAATCAGCCTATGACTCACGACTCAGTAATCAATACATGCATTCAGTATCTAAACCATTCAGTCAATGACTAACGAATCAGTAGTCATCTCATGCAGTAACTATAATCAATAGGCTACAAATATTAATCTTATCATACAGTAGCTATAAATCAATAAGCTACAATCATAAGTCTTATCAATTGCAAATATCAATGCAATAAATAAAAGTATGTGATTTAGGGAAACTCGAGTCAAACCTCACTCGAGTTGTGCAATCCCAACTCAACATTAATTTATACCTTTCTTTCTGATACTCTGACTCTGTCGAAGTCTCGAACCCCAAGCCTGTCAATACTCAGTCTGACAATAACGATATTGAGGGTATAATATCAATACACCATCCAACCAATACTGGATATAATCAGAATTTAATCAAATTCTGTTTCAACAACATAACGGCGAAATCTCAATATATCCAGCCATATCATATTAGTCAGATATAAATTCTAATATCTCATACTCAATAACAACTCAATTCTGATATCACTTGACTCCAAACCTATTCCGAAAATCATAACAATTCCATAATCAGTCCGTTTCTTAATCTGACTTCGATTCTATGATGTCTAATATGTCGAGAACAACATATATGAGTTCCATTCAATTCTGGCAATATCATAATTTCAAAGCATGTCAAAACGTAGTAAAACTTACGTCCAGTTGTAGCCTACGTTGCTAGGAACACGGTACCGAAGTCAGATTTAAAATCTAACGGACGGATTGATCGCAAATCGAATTCTAAAATTCCAAAGCTATTTTCCTTCGAAGCTTTCGTTTCCTTTTTCTTTTTTTTTCCTTCATTTGCACGTATATACATATATATATATACTCCATGCATGTGAGAGAAACGTGGCACAATTTTCACAACACACGCCTCTCGCTCGGGCGGACATAAATTACCGCCCGGGCGAGCAACTCTCGGCCCTTCTGCGCGATTCAGTCTCGCTCGGGCGGACAAAAACTTCCGCTCGGGCGAGACACTTTCGGCCCTCTTGCATAATTCCGTCTCGCTCGAGCGGACATAAACTTCCGCCCGGGCGAGACACTTTCGGCCCACATCTTGGCTCTTCCTACTTCTTGGTCCAATAAAATCTCGGACTGGCCCGGCTATAACCACATTAAGTCAATTAATCAACATCTGATTACAGTAATTAAATCTCGGGCATTTAGCACATAAAGTCTTCCAAAAGTAACTCAAGAATTTAACATCGCGATCAGAAGCAATAGTCCTAGTCATGCCATGCAACCTAACAACTTCTCTAAAGAACAAATCCGCAATGTTTGAAGCATCATCGGTTTTATGACAAGCTATAAAATGTGCCATCTTAGAGAATCTATCCACAACAACGAAAATAGAATCCCTCCCTTTCTTAGTCCTGGGCAACCCCAAAATAAAGTCCATAGAAATGTCAATCCAAGTTCTTTTTAAGAATAGCACGCAAAAGTGTTCCCAAAGTTCTATTGACAACTTCAGTTTGTCCATCCGTTTGAGGATGACAAGTAGTAGAAAACAACAATTTGCCAAGTTTAGCCCATAAAGTATTCCAAAAGTAACTCAAGAATTTAACATCGCGATCAAAAGCAATAGTCCTAGTTATGCCATGCAACCTAACGACTTCTCCAAAGAACAAATCCGCAATGTTTGAAGCATCATCGGTTTTATGACAAGCTATAAAATGTGTCATCTTAGAGAATCTATCCAAAACAACGAAAATAGAATCTCTCCCTTTCTTAGTCCTAGGCAACCCCAAAATAAAGTCCATAGAAATGTCAATCCAAGTTCTTTTTAAGAATAGCACGCAAAAGTGTTCCCAAAGTTCTATTGACAATTTCAGTTTGTCCATCCGTTTGAGGATGACAAGTAGTAGAAAACATCAATTTTGTGTCAAGTTTAGCCCATAAAGTCTTCCAAAAGTAACTCAAGAATTTAACATCGAACCAGAAAAAATAGTCCTAGGCATGCCACACAACCTAGCGACTTCTTTAAAGAACAAATCCGCAATGTTTGAAGCATCATCGGTTTTATGACAAGCTATAAAATGTGCCATCTTAGAGAATCTATCCACAACAACCAAAATAGAATCCCTCCCCTTCTTAGTCCTAGGCAACCAAAATAAAGTCCATAGAAATGTCAATCCAAGTTATTTTTAAGAATAGCACGCAAAAGTGTTCCCAAAGTTCTATTGACAACTTCAGTTTGTCCAATCTGTTTGAGGATGACAAGTAGTAGAAAACAACAATTTTGTGCCAAGTTTAGCCCAAAAAGTATTCCAAAATAACTCAAGAATTTAACATCGCGATCAGAAGCACTAGTCCTAGTCATGCCATGCAACCTAACGACTTCTCGAAAGAACAAATCCGCAATGTTTGAACCATCATCGATTTTATGACAAGCTATAAAATGTGCCATCTTAGAGAATCTATCAACAACAACAAAAATAGAATCCCTCCCCTTCTTAGTACTAGGCAAACCCAAAATAAAGTCCATAGAAATATCAATTCAAGTTCTTTTTAAGAATAGCACGCAAAAGTGTTCCCAAAGTTCTATTGACAACTTCAGTTTGTCCATCCGTTTGAGGATGACAAGTAGTAGAAAACAACAATTTTGTGCCAAGTTTAGCCCAGAAAGTCTTCCAAAAGTAACTCAATAATTTAACATCGCGACCAGAAACAATAGTCCTAGGCATGCCATGCAACCTAGCGACGTCTCCAAAGAACAAATCCGCAATGTTTGAAGCATCATCGGTTTTACGACAAGCTATAAAATGTGCCATCTTAGAGAATCTATCCACAACAAAAAAAATAGAAACCATCCCCTTCTTAGTCCTAGGCAACCCAAAATAAAGTCCATAGAAATGTCAATCCAAGTTCTTTTTAAGAATAGCACGCAAAAGTGTTCCAAAAGTTCTATTGACAACTTCAGTTTGTCCATCCGTTTGAGGATGACAAGTAGTAGAAAACAACAATTTTGTGCCAAGTTTAGCACATAAAGTCTTCCAAAAGAAACTCAAGAATTTAACATCGCGATCAGAAGCAATAGTCCTAGTCATGCCATGCAACCTAAGGACTTCTCTAAAGAACAAATCCGCAATGTTTGAAGCATCATCGGTTTTATGACAAGCTATAAAATGTGCCATCTTAGAGAATCTATCCACAACAACAAAAATAGAATCCCTCCCCTTCTCAGTCCTAGGCAAACCAAAATAAAGTCAATATAAATGTCAATCCAAGTTCTTTTTAAGAATAGCACGCAAAAGTGTTCCTAAAGTTGTATTGACAACTTCAGTTTGTCCATCCGTTTGAGGATGGCAAGTAGTAGAAAACTACAATTGTGTGCCAAGTTTAGCCCATAAAGTATTCCAAAAGTAACTCAAGAATTTAACATCGCGATCAAAAGCAAAAGTCCTAGTTATGCCATGCAACCTAACGACTTCTCTAAGGAACAAATCCGCAATGTTTGAAGCATCATCGGTTTTATGACAAGCTATAAAATGTGCCATCTTAGAGAATCTATCCGCAACAACGAAAATAGAATCTCTCCCTTTCTTAGTCCTAGGCAACCCCAAAATAAAGTCCATAGAAATGTCAATCCAAGTTCTTTTTAAGAATAGCACGCAAAAGTGTTCCCAAAGTTCTATTGACAACTTCAGTTTGTCCATTCGTTTGAGGATGACAAGTAGTAGTAAACAACAATTTTGTGCCAAGTGTAGCCCAGAAAGTCTTCCAAAAGTAACTCAATAAATTAACATCGCGACCAGAAACAATAGTCCTAGGCATGCCATGCAACCTAGCGACTTCTCTAAAGAACAAATCCGCAATGTTTGAAGCATCATCGGTTTTATGACAAGCTATAAAATGTGCCATCTTAGAGAATCTATCCACAACAACGAAAATAGAATCCCTCCCTTTCTTAGTCCTAGTCAACTCCAAAATAAAGTCCATAGAAATGTCAATCCAAGTTCTTTTTAAGAATAGCACGCAAAAATGTTCCCAAAGTTCGATTGACAACTTCAGTTTGTCCATCCGTTTGAGGAGGACAAGTAGTAGAAAACAACAATTTTGTGCCAAGTTTAGCACATAAAGTCTTCCAAAAGTAACTCAAGAATTTAACATCGCGATCAGAAGCAATAGTCTTAGTCATGCCATGCAACCTAACAACTTTTCTAAAGAACAAATCCGCAATGTTTGAAGCATCATCGGTTTTATGACAAGCTATAAAATGTGCCATCTTAGAGAATCTATCCACAACAACGAAAATAGAATCCCTCCCTTTCTTAGTCCTAGGCAACCCCAAAATAAAGTCCATAGAAATGTCAATCCAAGTTCTTTTTAAGAATAGCACGCAAAAGTGTTCCCAAAGTTCTATTGACAACTTCAGTTTGTCCATCCGTTTGAGGATGACAAGTAGTAGAAAACAACAATTTGCCAAGTTTAGCCCATAAAGTATTCCAAAAGTAACTCAAGAATTTAACATCGCGATCAAAAGCAATAGTCCTAGTTATGCCATGCAACCTAACGACTTCTCCAAAAAACAAATCCGCAATGTTTGAAGCATCATCGGTTTTATGACAAGCTATAAAATGTGTCATCTTAGAGAATCTATCCACAACAACGAAAATAGAATCTCTCCCTTTCTTAGTCCTAGGCAACCCCAAAAAAAAGTCCATAGAAATGTCAATCCAAGTTCTTTTTAAGAATAGCACGCAAAAGTGTTCCCAAAGTTCTATTGACAATTTCAGTTTGCCCATCCGTTTGAGGATGACAAGTAGTAGAAAACATCAATTTTGTGTCAAGTTTAGCCCATAAAGTCTTCCAAAAGTAACTCAAGAATTTAACATCGAACCAGAAAAAATAGTCCTAGGCATGCCACGCAACCTAGCGACTTCTTTAAAGAACAAATCCGCAATGTTTGAAGCATCATCGGTTTTATGACAAGCTATAAAATGTGTCATCTTAGAGAATCTATCCACAACAACCAAAATAGAATCCCTCCCCTTCTTAGTCCTAGGCAACCAAAATAAAGTCCATAGAAATGTCAATCCAAGTTATTTTTAAGAATAGCACGCAAAAGTGTTCCCAAAGTTCTATTGACAACTTCAGTTTGTCCATCCGTTTGAGGATGACAAGTAGTAGAAAACAACAATTTTGTGCTAAGTTTAGCCCAAAAAGTATTCCAAAAGTAACTCAAGAATTTAACATCGCGATCAGAAGCAATAGTCCTAGTCATGCCATGCAACCTAACGACTTCTCGAAAGAACAAATTCGCAATGTTTGAACCATCATCGATTTTATGACAAGCTATAAAATGTGTCATCTTAGAGAATCTATCCACAACAACAAAAATAGAATCCCTCCCCTTCTTTGTACTAGGCAAACCCAAAATAAAGTCCATAGAAATATCAATTCAAGTTCTTTTTAAGAATAGCACGCAAAAGTGTTCCCAAAGTTCTATTGACAACTTCAGTTTGTCCATCCGTTTGAGGATGACAAGTAGTAGAAAACAACAATTTTGTGCCAAGTTTAGCCCAGAAAGTCTTCCAAAAGTAACTCAATAATTTAACATCGCGACCAGAAACAATAGTCCTAGGCATGCCATGCAACCTAGCGACGTCTCTAAAGAACAAATCCGCAATGTTTGAAGCATCATCGGTTTTACGACAAGCTATAAAATGTGCCATCTTAGAGAATCTATCCACAACAAAAAAAAATAGAAATCATCCCCTTCTTAGTCCTAGGCAACCCAAAATAAAGTCCATAGAAATGTCAATCCAAGTTCTTTTTAAGAATAGCACGCAAAAGTGTTCCAAAAGTTCTATTGACAACTTCAGTTTGTCCATCCGTTGGAGGATGACAAGTAGTAGAAAACAACAATTTTGTGCCAAGTTTAGCACATAAAGTCTTCCAAAAGAAACTCAAGAATTTAACATCGCGATCAGAAGCAATAGTCCTAGTCATGCCATGCAACCTAAGGACTTCTCTAAAGAACAAATCCGCAATGTTTGAAGCATCATCGGTTTTATGACAAGCTATAAAATGTGCCATCTTAGAGAATCTATCCACAACAACAAAAATAGAATCCCTCCCCTTCTCAGTCCTAGGCAAACCAAAATAAAGTCAATATAAATGTCAATCCAAGTTCTTTTTAAGAATAGCACGCAAAAGTGTTCCTAAAGTTGTATTGACAACTTCAGTTTGTCCATCCGTTTGAGGATGGCAAGTAGTAGAAAACTACAATTGTGTGCCAAGTTTAGCCCATAAAGTATTCCAAAAGTAACTCAAGAATTTAACATCGCGATCAAAAGCAAAAGTCCTAGTTATGCCATGCAACCTAACGACTTCTCTAAGGAACAAATCCGCAATGTTTGAAGCATCATCGGTTTTATGACAAGCTATAAAATGTGCCATCTTAGAGAATCTATCCGCAACAACGAAAATAGAATCTCTCCCTTTCTTAGTCCTAGGCAACCCCAAAATAAAGTCCATAGAAATGTCAATCCAAGTTCTTTTTAAGAATAGCACGCAAAAGTGTTCCCAAAGTTCTATTGACAACTTCAGTTTGTCCATTCGTTTGAGGATGACAAGTAGTAGTAAACAACAATTTTGTGCCAAGTGTAGCCCAGAAAGTCTTCCAAAAGTAACTCAATAATTTAACATCGCGACCAGAAACAATAGTCCTAGGCATGCCATGCAACCTAGCGACTTCTCTAAAGAACAAATCCGCAATGTTTGAAGCATCATCGGTTTTATGACAAGCTATAAAATGTGCCATCTTAGAGAATCTATCCACAACAACGAAAATAGAATCCCTCCCTTTCTTAGTCCTAGTCAACTCCAAAATAAAGTCCATAGAAATGTCAATCCAAGTTCTTTTTAAGAATAGCACGCAAAAGTGTTCCCAAAGTTCGATTGACAACTTCAGTTTGTCCATCCGTTTGAGGAGGACAAGTAGTAGAAAACAACAATTTTGTGCCAAGTTTAGCACATAAAGTCTTCCAAAAGTAACTCAAGAATTTAACATCGCGATCAGAAGCAATAGTCTTAGTCATGCCATGCAACCTAACAACTTCTCTAAAGAACAAATCCGCAATGTTTGAAGCATCATCGGTTTTATGACAAGCTATAAAATGTGCCATCTTAGAGAATCTATCCACAACAACGAAAATAGAATCCCTCCCTTTCTTAGTCCTAGGCAACCCCAAAATAAAGTCCATAGAAATGTCAATCCAAGTTCTTTTTAAGAATAGCACGCAAAAGTGTTCCCAAAGTTCTATTGACAACTTCAGTTTGTCCATCCGTTTGAGGATGACAAGTAGTAGAAAACAACAATTTGCCAAGTTTAGCCCATAAAGTATTCCAAAAGTAACTCAAGAATTTAACATCGCGATCAAAAGCAATAGTCCTAGTTATGCCATGCAACCTAACGACTTCTCTAAAGAACAAATCCGCAATGTTTGAAGCATCATCGGTTTTATGACAAGCTATAAAATGTGTCATCTTAGAGAATCTATCCCTAACAACGAAAATAGAATCTCTCCCTTTCTTAGTCCTAGGCAACCCCAAAAATAAAGTCCATAGAAATGTCAATCCAAGTTCTTTTTAAGAATAGCACGCAAAAGTGTTCCCAAAGTTCTATTGACAATTTCAGTTTGTCCATCCGTTTGAGGATGACAAGTAGTAGAAAACATCAATTTTGTGTCAAGTTTAGCCCATAAAGTCTCCCAAAAGTAACTCAAGAATTTAACATCGAACCAGAAAAAATAGTCCTAGGCATGCCACGCAACCTAGCGACTTCTTTAAAGAACAAATCCGCAATGTTTGAAGCATCATCGGTTTTATGACAAGCTATAAAATGTGCCATCTTAGAGAATCTATCCACAACAACCAAAATAGAATCCCTCCCCTTCTTAGTCCTAGGCAACCTAAAATAAAGTCCATAGAAATGTCAATCCAAGTTATTTTTAAGAATAGCACGCAAAAGTGTTCCCAAAGTTCTATTGACAACTTCAGTTTGTCCATCCGTTTGAGGATGACAAGTAGTAGAAAACAACAATTTTGTGCTAAGTTTAGCCCAAAAAGTATTCCAAAAGTAACTCAAGAATTTAACATCGCGATCAGAAGCAATAGTCCTAGTCATGCCATGCAACCTAACGACTTCTCGAAAGAACAAATCCGCAATGTTTGAACCATCATCGATTTTATGACAAGCTATAAAATGTGCCATCTTAGAGAATCTATCCACAACAACAAAAATAGAATCCCTCCCCTTCTTAGTACTAGGCAAACCCAAAATAAAGTCCATAGAAATATCAATTCAAGTTCTTTTTAAGAATAGCACGCAAAAGTGTTCCCAAAGTTCTATTGACAACTTCAGTTTGTCCATCCGTTTGAGGATGACAAGTAGTAGAAAACAACAATTTTGTGCCAAGTTTAGCCCAGAAAGTCTTCCAAAAGTAACTCAATAATTTAACATCGCGACCAGAAACAATAGTCCTAGGCATGCCATGCAACCTAGCGACTTCTCTAAAGAACAAATCCGCAATGTTTGAAGCATCATCGGTTTTACGACAAGCTATAAAATGTGCCATCTTAGAGAATCTATCCACAACAAAAAAAATAGAATCCATCCCCTTCTTAGTCCTAGGCAACCCAAAATAAAGTCCATAGAAATGTCAATCCAAGTTCTTTTTAAGAATAGCACGCAAAAGTGTTCCAAAGTTCTATTGACAACTTCAGTTTGTCCATCCGTTTGAGGATGACAAGTAGTAGAAAACAACAATTTTGTGCCAAGTTTAGCACATAAAGTCTTCCAAAAGAAACTCAAGAATTTAACATCGCGATCAGAAGCAATAGTCCTAGTCATGCCATGCAACCTAAGGACTTCTCTAAAGAACAAATCCGCAATGTTTGAAGCATCATCGGTTTTATGACAAGCTATAAAATGTGCCATCTTAGAGAATCTATCCACAACAACAAAAATAGAATCCCTCCCCTTCTCAGTCCTAGGCAAACCAAAATAAAGTCAATATAAATGTCAATCCAAGTTCTTTTTAAGAATAGCACGCAAAAGTGTTCCTAAAGTTGTATTGACAACTTCAGTTTGTCCATCCGTTTGAGGATGGCAAGTAGTAGAAAACTACAATTGTGTGCCAAGTTTAGCCCATAAAGTATTCCAAAAGTAACTCAAGAATTTAACATCGCGATCAAAAGCAAAAGTCCTAGTTATGCCATGCAACCTAACGACTTCTCTAAGGAACAAATCCGCAATGTTTGAAGCATCATCGGTTTTATGACAAGCTATAAAATGTACCATCTTAGAGAATCTATCCACAACAACGAAAATAGAATCCCTCCCTTTCTTAGTCCTAGGCAACCCCAAAATAAAGTCCATAGAAATGTCAATCCAAGTTCTTTTTAAGAATAGCACGCAAAAGTGTTCCCAAAGTTCTATTGACAACTTCAGTTTGTCCATTCGTTTGAGGATGACAAGTAGTAGTAAACAACAATTTTGTGCCAAGTTTAGCCCAGAAAGTCTTCCAAAAGTAACTCAATAATTTAACATCGCGACCAGAAACAATAGTCCTAGGCATGCCATGCAACCTAGCGAATTCTCTAAAGAACAAATCCGCAATGTTTGAAGCATCATCGGTTTTATGACAAGCTATAAAATGTGCCATCTTAGAGAATCTATTCACAACAACGAAAATAGAATCCCTCCCTTTCTTAGTCCTAGTCAACTCCAAAATAAAGTCCATAGAAATGTCAATCCAAGTTCTTTTTAAGAATAGCACGCAAAAGTGTTCCCAAAGTTCGATTGACAACTTCAGTTTGTCCATCCGTTTGAGGAGGACAAGTAGTAGAAAACAACAATTTTGTGCCAAGTTTAGCACATAAAGTCTTCCAAAAGTAACTCAAGAATTTAAAATCGCGATCAGAAGCAATAGTCCTAGTCATGCCATGCAACCTAACAACTTCTCTAAAGAACAAATCCGCAATGTTTGAAGCATCATCGGTTTTATGACAAGCTATAAAATGTGCCATCTTAGAGAATCTATCCACAACAACGAAAATAGAATCCCTCCCTTTCTTAGTCCTAGGCAACCCCAAAATAAAGTCCATAGAAATGTCAATCCAAGTTCTTTTTAAGAATAGCACGCAAAAGTGTTCCCAAAGTTCTATTGACAACTTCAGTTTGTCCATCCGTTTGAGGATGACAAGTAGTAGAAAACAACAATTTTGCCAAGTTTAGCCCATAAAGTATTCCAAAAGTAACTCAAGAATTTAACATCGCGATCAAAAGCAAAGTCCTAGTTATGCCATGCAACCTAACGACTTCTCTAATGAACAAATCCGCAATGTTTGAAGCATCATCGGTTTTATGACAAGCTATAAAATGTGTCATCTTAGAGAATCTATCCACAACAACGAAAATAGAATCTCTCCCTTTCTTAGTCCTAGGCAACCCCAAAATAAAGTCCATAGAAATGTCAATCCAAGTTCTTTTTAAGAATAGCACGCAAAAGTGTTCCCAAAGTTCTATTGAAAATTTCAGTTTGTCCATCCGTTTGAGGATGACAAGTAGTAGAAAACATCAATTTTGTGTCAAGTTTAGCCCATAAAGTCTTCCAAAAGTAACTCAAGAATTTAACATCGAACCAGAAAAAATAGTCCTAGGCATGCCACGCAACCTAGCGACTTCTTTAAAGAACAAATCCGCAATGTTTGAAGCCATCATCGATTTTATGACAAGCTATAAAATGTGCCATCTTAGAGAATCTATCCACAACAACAAAAATAGAATCCCTCCCCTTCTTAGTACTAGGCAAACCCAAAATAAAGTCCATAGAAATATCAATTCAAGTTCTTTTTAAGAATAGCACGCAAAAGTGTTCCCAAAGTTCTATTGACAACTTCAGTTTGTCCATCCGTTTGAGGATGACAAGTAGTAGAAAACAACAATTTTGTGCCAAGTTTAGCACATAAAGTCTTCCAAAAGAAACTCAAGAATTTAACAACGCGATCAGAAGCAATAGTCCTAGTCATGCCATGCAACCTAAGGACTTCCCTAAAGAACAAATCCGCAATGTTTGAAGCATCATCGGTTTATTACAAGCTATAAAATGTGCCATCTTAGAGAATCTATCCACAACAACAAAAATAGAATCCCTCCCCTTCTCAGTCCTAGGCAAACCAAAATAAAGTCAATATAAATGTCAATCCATGTTCTTTTTAAGAATAGCACGCAAAAGTGTTCTTAAAGTTGTATTGACAACTTCAGTTTGTCCATCCGTTTGAGGATGGCAAGTATTAGAAAACTACAATTGTGTGCCAAGTTTAGCCCATAAAGTATTCCAAAAGTAACTCAAGAATTTAACATCGCGATCAAAAGAAAAAGTCCTAGTTATGCCATGCAACCTAACGACTTCTCTAAAGAACAAATCCGCAATGTTTGAAGCATCATCGGTTTTATGACAAGCTATAAAATGTGTCATCTTAGAGAATCTATCCACAACAACGAAAATAGAATCCTCTCCCTTTCTTAGTCCTAGGCAACCCCAAAATAAAGTCCATAGAAATGTCAATCCAAGTTCTTTTTAAGAATAGCACGCAAAAGTGTTCCCAAAGTTCTGTTGACAACTTCAGTTTGTCCATTCGTTTGAGGATGACAAGTAGTAGTAAAACAACAATTTTGTGCCAAGTTTAGCCCAGAAAGTCTTCCAAAAGTAACTCAAGAATTTAACATCGCGACCAGAAACAATAGTCCTAGGCATGCCATGCAACCTAGCGAATTCTCTAAAGAACAAATCCGCAATGTTTGAAGCATCATCGGTTTTATGACAAGCTATAAAATGTGCCATCTTAGAGAATATATCCACAACAACGAAAATAGAATTCCCTCCCTTTCTTAGTCCTAGTCAACTCCAAAATAAAGTCCATAGAAAATGTCAATCCAAGTTCTTTTAAGAATAGCCACGCAAAGTGTTTCCCAAAGTTCTATTGACAATTTCAGTTTGTCCATCCGTTTGAGGATGACAAGTAGTAGAAAACATCAATTTGTGTCAAGTTTATCCCATAAAGTCTTCCAAAAGTAACTCAAGAATTTAACATCGAACCAGAAAAAATAGTCCTAGGCATGCCACGCAACCTAGCGACTTCTTTAAAAGAACAAATCCGCAATGTTTGAAGCATCATCGGTTTTATGACAAGCTATAAAATGTATTGGTGTTATTTAGGATTATTGTTGTAGGTGGTGTACCAAGAGCTTATTTGAGGTGTTCTATTGGTAGTAAGTGGAATTTCATCCTTTTTGCTCACATGATATTATATGTATTGTGTTTTTAAGGTTTCAAAGTGTTATTCCCTTCCATTGATCCATTGCTATGTATTCATTTCATTGATTATCTATTGGAGGCATTGTATGGCTCACCATTTTATAAGGGAATACAAGAAATATATGAGATTGCGAAACGACGGCCTTAAATGCTATTGAGAATTCAAATGTTTTATTATTATCATAGCCATGGCATTGCATGCAATTAGATGATCATCGACCATAGGCTTTTATCCCCTCACAGTTATCGATTTATATCGATGGGATATTGGCAACCACAGTCACAGATACTATTGATATCAATCCAACCATAGAAAAGAGAAATACCATCGTTTTGCTATCTATTGCCATTGCTATTGCTACAGTTATTGCTACGTTTCATGTTTCAGGTCGATGGTATTTATGATTTAAAAGCCATGTTTTACAGTGTATACTATGTATCATTGCTATGTAAGAGTTCCACTTGCTGAGATTTATTCTCATTTCAGTTATTTTCATGTGATGCAGATAGACGACGGACCGGGACGTTGACTGTGGATGGGGGTCATATGCATACGAAGATTGGAAGGATGATTATTTTGTACCATTTGTACATGATCACACTAATGATATTTTGTATTTTGTTATGTCTTGGAATGATCATGTTGTATTTTTGTAAACACTTTATGAAATGTATTTTGAAACTCCTTCCATTTGAAAGAAATATTAATTCGCTGTATTTTAATTGTATCGGGTCAGGGTGTCCATTTAGTGGTATCAGAGCGGTGTTCTTCGGCCAATGCATGACTTCGTCTACTTTCAACTGTCCGGGTATGTTTTCTTGCATCTATCCATTGTTATATTTATTGATTGGTGTCTTGTGAGCAATTGTAGAGTATGCCTCCTAAGCGTAAGGCGGTAGGGGTGAGGATAGTTCTTCCTCGAGAGTTGTCGACGAGTTCGGCAAGTTGCTTAAGGAGCAGGCTAAGGTGCATAGCGATCAGATTCAGCAGTTTGCTCCGATTGCAGGAGCAGGTCAGGGTCGAGGCCAGTGAGAGGTCAAGTTGCTCAGGCCGTTGGCACTGATGCCGTCTTTTCTGCTTTCAGAGAATGGATCCACCGGATTCGCAGGTAGCACCGATCCTCTAGTTGCTGTCGAGTGGGTCAAGCGCTTGAAGCTATCTTTGATCATCTCCAGTACGAGGATAAAGACAGGATTAGCTGTGCAGTGTTCATGTTGGTTAAGGCTGCCCGCCATTTGGTGGAATGCTACGAAAGTTGGAGTTGATGTTGCGACACTGAAGTGGTCAGAGTTCACTGACTTGTTCTACGACAAGTATTTCCCCGACGCACTTCGAGCAAGGAAGGTTACGGAGTTCTTGGAACTTAGACAGGGGAGCTTGGATGTTGGCCAGTATTTCTGAAGTTTGAGGAAGGTTGCCTATTTGCTCCGTATATGCTTCGAACGACAGGACAGGGCGCTCTTTCATTCGAGGCCTTAGAGCGGAGATTCGTCGTGATATCAACATGTCCAAGCTGTTACTTTCAGGAGATTGTATCCAAAGCTTTGTTGGCCGAGCAGGATGAGAAGGACTTGCCCGGAGAGGCAAAGAGGCACCAGGCCATTGTCAGGAGGCCAGGGTTCTAATCAGAGGGGCAGGGATCGTTTCAAGGGCAAGGGCAAGATGGAGTCGAGTCCTAGACCTCCGCCAGTTCAGTTCCATTTGATCCTGAGAAGCCGCAGTGTCCAAAGTGTGGTAAGCATCATCGAGGAGAGTGCAGTTGGGCACTCATACTTGTTTTCGTTGTGGCGCGGCAGGCCACGTTGCCAGGAATTGCCCGGGGGAGATAGCCAAGGGAAGGTGCAGGGTCGTATCTTTTCCATGAGAAGGAAGGATAATCGTGATTTCATTGATCCTTGTACTATTTTGATTTCAGGCAGAGTAGCTACTACTTTGATTGATACGGTGCTACTCATTCTTTAGTTGTGAATTATTTTGAGATCTTTGGGTATAGTTCCTTCTTCTTCCCCTTCATCTTAATGTTGTTTTGCCTTCGGGGGACGTGTTGTGCCCGACATCGATTGTCTTTGCGTGCCCTGTTCGTATTGAGGAGCGAGTTGTCTTCGCTGATTTGATTGTTATCCCTATGGTTGCTTTCGTTACGTTATTTGGCATGGATTGGCTTTCGACTTACCGTGCAGTTATCGATTTGTGTGCTAAGAAGGTGACTTTTGCAGTGATGGCCAGGAGGAGCGCTCGCCAGTGCAGGTACTTCGCTGGTCCTTCCTTTTATTTCTTGTCTTGAGGCTGAGAGATTGTTGTGTAGAGGTTGCGATGGATTTCTTGCTTCTATTGTGGGATGTTTATAGATTGATTAAGTTGAATGTAGATGATATTGATGTGTAGGGAGTTTGCTGATGTGTTTGAGATGATGTTCCGGGTTTGCCGCCGGTAGGGATGTTGAGTTTATGATCGATTTAGCTCCAGGTACGGTTCCTATCTCTAAGGCTCCGTACAGGATGGCCCCTACCAGATGAAGGAGTTGAGACTCAGTTGCAGGATCTTTTAGACAAAGGCTTATTCGTCCGAGTTCTTCGCCTTGGGGAGCTCCGGTTCTGTTTGTCAAGAAGAAGGATGGTTCCTTGCGGCGTGTTCGGTATCGACTAAGGGAGCTCAACAAAGTGACTGTCAAGAACAAGTATCCGTTGCCTCGGATAGTGATTTGTTTGATCAGCTCCATGTGCCACTGTGTTCTCGAAGATTGATCTTCGGTCTGGCTACTATCAGTTGAAGGTTAGGGAGTCTGATATCCCTAAGACAGCTTTCCGGACCAGGTATGGTCACTGAGTTTCTTGTCATGTCTTTTGGGTTGACCAATGCCCCTTCAATCTTCATGGACCTGATGAACCGTGTGTTCAAGCCTTATCTGGATAGCTTCGTCATTGTCTTCATTGACGATATCTTGATCTATTCCAAGACCAGAGAGTTCATGCCGAGATCTCAGAGTTGTTCTTCAGTTGTTGCGAGAGAAGAGGTTGTTTGCCAAGCTGAAGAAGTGTGAGTTGTGCTGATCAGATTTCTTTTCTAGGCCATTTTGTTTCGAGAGATGGCATTGCTGTTGATCCATGAAGATAGAGGCGATTCAGAGTTGGCCTATTCCTACCACTGTTCAGAGGTTCGCAGTTTCCTTGTTTGGCAGGTTACTATCGTCGTTTCATTTCAGTTTCTCCAAGATTGCCCTGCCATTGTCCAATCTGACGAGAAGACTGTGAAGTTCGAGTGGTCTATTGTTGCCAGAGTGCATTTCAGGAGTTGAAGGACAGATTGACGACAGCTTCTGTTCTTTCTTTGCCCATGGTTCAGAGGACTTTGTGGTCTATACCGATGCGTCGAAGGAGGCCTTGGTGCAGTGTGATGCAGCGAGGTAAGGTCATTGCCTATGCGTCTCGCCAGTTGAAGGATTATGAGAAGAATTATCCGCGCACGATTTGGAGCTTGCAGCTGTGGTTTTCGCCCTTAGATTTGGAGACTTATCTGTATGGCGAAAAGTGTGAGTCTTCACAGACCACAAGAGTTTGAAGTATCTGTTCTCGCAGAAAGAGCTCAATATGCGACAGAGGAGGTGGTTAGAGCTGGTCAAGGATTATGATGTGGCCATCAGCTATCACCCAGGGAAGGCGAATGTGGTGGTGATGCTTTGAGCCGCAAATCGAGTGCTTCTTTGAGTCTTTGATTCAGAGACCATTGTTGATGGATTTGCAGAGAGAGGAGATTGATCTAGTGATTCCAGGTACCATTGCTCGCTTTTCAGCGTTGGTCATTCGATCTACTTTGACGGACAGGATCCGTAGAGAGCAGTCGACTGATTTCAGTTGACAGAGTTGAGAGCTAGAGCTGAGTGCGAGGGAATTCAGAGTTTAGTCTGAATGGTGATGGTTTGGTAACTTTCAGAGGCCGTATTTGTGTTCCTTCTGGCGACGATATTCGTAGAGACGTCTTGACAGAGGCTCATACCGCACCTTATTCGATTCATCCAGGCAGTACGAAGATGTATCAGGATCTTCGTCACTTTACTGGTGCCAGGTATGAAGAAAGTATTGCTTTGTTCATTTCTCCGTGCTTACTTGTCAGCAGGTTAAGATTGAGCATCAGAGACCTGCTGGGACATTGCTATCTTTGCCATTCCTCAGTGGAAGTGGGAGCACATCACCATGGATTTCGTGACTGGTCTGCCCAGAGTTCAGAGGGGTTATATCATTTGGGTCATTGTTGATAGATTGACCAAGTCGGCTCATTTTCTCCCAGTCAAGACGACGTATTCGATGTCTCAGTATGCCGAGGACTACATTGCCGAGATTGTTAGACTTCATGGTGTGCCCGTGTCGATTGTGTCTGATCGTGACCCTAGATTTACCTCCGAGTTTTTGAAGAGTCTTCACAGGCTTTGGGTTCTCGATTAGCTTTCAGTCGCTTATCATCCTCAGAGCGACGGTCAGTCAGAGAGAGTCATTCAGATTCTGGAGGATATGCTCAGAGCTTGTACTATTGACTATTCTGGTAGTTGGGATTCTAAGCTGCCACTTGTGGAGTTCACGTACAACAATAGCTACCAGGCGACGATTGGCATGGCACCGTATGAGGCACTTTATGGCAGGAAGTGCAGATCCCCTTTGTTTTGGGATGAGGTTGGAGAGAGGAAGATGTTGGGTCCCGAGTTGGTCCAGCAGACTGCCGATGTTGTTGCAGTTATCAGAGAGAGGATGAAGACTGCTCAGTCGAGGCAGAAGAGTTATGCAGATGTTCGTCGCAGACCTTTGAAGTCGAGGTTGGCGATCATGTTTTTCTGAAGATAGCACCTCTCAAGGGTGTGATGAGATTTGGCAAGAAGGGCAAGTTGAGCCCTAGATCTTGGTCCATTTCGAGATATTGGCAGAGTTGGTGACCGAGCCTACAGATTAGCCCTACCGCCCGATCTTGACAGAGTCCATAATGTGTTCACGTATCGATGCTCAGATAGTATTTCAGATCCTTCCCATGTTTCTTCGCCACGAGCCATTGGACTTGACGCCGAATTTGACTTACCAAGAGATTCCGGTCCAGATTTTGGATCGCACTGTCAGAGTATTGAGAACAAAGAGATCGGCATCGTTAAGTCCTTTGGAGGAACCATTTGATCGAGGAGGCTACGTGGGAACCAGAGACTGAGATGAGAGAGAGGTATCCTGAGTTGTTCGTGCCGTGACGTCAATTTCGAGGACGAAATTCCTCTAAGGAGGGGAGATTGTAATAGCCGAGCCCGGTGTACGGTATGGTTTAAGCTTTATTGTGTTAATTGGGTTTATGATTAGTCGTTATATGTTTGTTTTGGGCTATATAGTAGTTGGTTATTATTTATTTGAGGATTAGTTGGTTGTTGATTGTTCGTTTCAGCGTTTCGGATCGATTTGTTGAGTTTGTACTGTTCATTGCCGTGAGTAGAGTGCCCCGCGCTCTAGATGAGTGCCCCCGCGTGACTTTCATCATTTGGCATTTTGAGGGCCGTGGCATGACCGCACCCGCGGCAGTGCAAGGACCGCACCCGCGGTGTGCACCGCACCCGCGGTAATTGTAGCACCGCACCCGCGGTGATCGTGCATGAGAATTATTTTGGTATGCCGAGAGCTGGCCCACCCGCGGGCTTGTGTTGGCGCACCCGCGGTGTAGTATGGGCGAGTTTTTAAGTCACTTTTTGGGTTGTTGGCCATACCTTATCCTATTCCTTCTCTTCTTTACCGATTTTCTCTCCATTGGCAAGGGTTTTCATCCATTTCTTTAGCTTCCTACCTTGATTTTGGAGTTATTTGGATTTCCGACTTGAGATCATCGTTCTCCGTGGTATAAGGAAGCTTGGTAAGTTTTTGGTGCGATTCTAACGAGGTTTTGAGTTAAGGGTTATTTTGGATTTGATGTTTGAGTTGTTAATGGATTATTTGGCTTGTACTTGTGGATCTAGAGTTTATTGGTGTTATTTATGGATTATTGTTGTAGGTGGTGTACCAAGAGCTTATTTTAGGTGTTCTATTGGTAGTAGTGGAATTTCATCCTTTTTTCACATGATATTATATGTATTGTGTTTTTAAAGGTTTCAAAGTGTTTATCCCTTCCATTGATCCATTGCTATGTATTCATTCATTGATTATCTATTGGAGGCATTGTATGTCTCACCATTGTTTAAAGGGAATACAAGAAATATTTGAGATTGCGAAACGACGGCCTTAAATGCTATTGAGAATTCAAATGTTTTATTGGATTGATTTATCATAGCCATGGCATTGCATGCATTAGATGATCATCGACCATAGGCTTTTATCCCCTCACAGTTTCGTTTATATCGATGGGATTTGGCAACCCACAGTCACAGATACTATTGATATCAATCCAACCATGAAAAGAAAAATACCATCGTTTTTGCTATCTATTGCCATTGCTATTGCTACAGTTATTTGCTACGTTATTCATGTTTCAGAGTCGATGGTATTTATGATTTAAAAGCCATGTTTTACAGTGTATACTATGTATCTTGCTATGTAAGAGTTCCACTTGCTGAGATTTATTCTCATTTCAGTTATTTTCATGTGATGCAGTAAGAGCGACGGACCGGGACGTTGACTGTGGATGGGGGTCATATGCATACGAAGATTGGAAGGATGATTATTGTTACCACTTTGTAACATGATCACACTAATGATATTTTGTATTTGTTATGTCATTGGAATGAACATGTTGTTATTGTTAAACACTTTTATGAAATGTATTTTGAAACTCCTTCCATTTGAAAGAAAATATTAAATTCCGCTGTATTTTAATTGTATCGGGTCAGGGTGTCACAGGTTCCTCTAGCTCCAGCAGTCCTAGTCCCACGATACTGGAGTGTATTGCAGGACTTGCGGTGGGAGACACCTCACAGAGCAATGCCAGGGAGTATCTGTAGTTGCCATATCTGCAGACAGCGAGGGCATTTTGCTAGAGTGTGTCCTCAGAAGGGTCCCAAAGATTCTGGGGAGCAGGACCATCGGGTGGAATGCGTGAAAAACAGACCCAGTAGTTACCACAGGTACCATTCTTTACGATTATTTGCATATGTATTGTATATACTAATGCATTCTTTATGAGTATCTGTGACTGAGTTGCATGGAGATATGCATTATATGTTGGATCTGATTATACTGTAGTATTGATTTCTTTGTTGTTGAGGAATATGTTGATATCAGAGATCTCTTTGACATGTATTACTACCGTGAGAGAACCCGGGATTGGTTATTATGATTGATTGTATTGTGATATATGATTTCGATTTCATTATTGACATGTAATGCTAAACAAGTAAGACATATGGTGGAATGTGTTCCAGAAAATGGTAAGATTAAGACTAGATCTAGTTGATAAATGAGGATTTTCGATCCAGAAGTCCTCAGAAATTGTAGGGTTTAGGACTCGATTATTACAGAAAGGAACAGCTGGCATCCTTATGTATTCAGTAGATCCACTGAAATCGAGCCTAAAATTTGATATTAATATCATAGTTAACTGGTGTTTTCTTGATAAGATGTCGTATGGGTTCTCTATCAGAAAGATTGAAAGAATTGACAGATTAAAGTAGGGCTAAGGAATCCAGTTGATTGTGATTTCTCTTGAAGACATTTTAGTTCTGTTTCTAGATTGACAGAATGTGTTTCAGGGTATTTTGAAGAATTATGCTTGTTATATCTATGATTCCGGGATATATCCACAGCATCTGATTGTTTATATTGAATAGTTGAGACTGGGTTAAATATTCTGAGAACTATGATTATTGTATACAGCAATGGGTCAGGTAGGAATCCGAATGCAGTTATTGATACAGGTTATATTCAGATTATGCGGTATCAGGAATATCAAAATTAGCAGAATGTCAAAGATGTCAGAATTTTATTAGCTGGTTTGAGCAGATTGTCTTCTTCTGATTTTCTTTCTCGTATTGCTGTATATCGCTGAGTATTGTTATTGTTCTAATCAGTATTGAGACCTTTTATATTGTTTGGGAGCATATTTTTTGCAGAGGGGTATGGCGATGATTTGGGCACTGTGAGATTGATCAGTAGTCAGAATTATCAGTATTGCCAGAAATCGCTGTTTTTATGAGTTTCTTAACTCACTAGATCTGTATAGGTGTGTGTTTCGATAATCCGAACAGAGTTTCGATCAGAGCAACCGATATGTGATTTGTGTTTGTATCAGATTGATTATCTTGTGATATCAGAATGTTTCAGAATTGTATAACAGAATTTGATATCTATAGTCAGAGCCAAATACCAGGTAGGTTTTCTTCTTTAATTTATATTATTAACTGATTGTTAGTACCGAATAGTTTGAATCAGCTATCACAGTGTGTCAGACATGCACAGTGATTGGTTCCGTTTTCTTCGGATAGCAGACAGTGTTTGCTATAAATAGATTAAATCAGTTATGACAGAATTGTACTGCAATGTTAGCAGAAATTGTACAGATATGTCTGAATTGCTAACAGAGAAGAGAAAGATAGAAATCAGAGATTAGTACAGATTTTGTATATTTCTGAATAGAATGGGAGTACATTTCTATGGCTTTCGTATGGAATTACCGCCATGTTAGATTATGACTGATATGATTATGATTGACAGATTTCTCAATCTATATCTATCGGTTGGTACCAGATTACGTACAAACAGAACTAAATGAACATAGGTCGATGTCAAGAATGTTCAGATAGAACAGAAAATTTAAGTATATTATATCAGATTGTGATTTTGATTGAGTTTGTACTTGTGATAGAAGATATCATGAGCTCTTTCGCGGATTTTTCACAGATTGACAGATAGTCAGAGGGTATTATCCAGATATTGGAAGATATTGGCAGAACTTTAGTACTGGATGTTAGTACTCAGTATGATGATTTTTTATTCTATATGAATTCTGTATGACAATAGTTTATCAAGATAGTTCAGAATGAACAGATTAAGAAAACCAACATCGGATGATGATGATTGGTATTTAAAGGCCGAAGTAGAATTATCCTTGGTGTGGGATTAGCAGGTTTGATAACAACTGCTAGTATTGTTTTTATGAACTGTGATTGTTTAACGGATGTTTGATAACCACATGGCAGATAGATTCTGTCAGAGTGTTTAAGAGTATTAGAATGTATACTTTATGAAGTTTTATTCCAGAATTGAAATCAGAGATTGATACAAGAAAGAGATTTCAGAATGGATTCATTAAGAGAGGAGTTTGGAGTTAAACTCTATTATACATTTCTTCTCTTATATTTGAATTGATTGCTTATGAGTTCGAGGACGAACTCAGATCTAAAGGGGGAGAAATAGTAATGCCCGAGATTTAATCATTATAATCAGACGTTGATTAATTGACATGATTGAGATTATAAGAACTCAAATGAACCGATATGACCAGGCCGGGCGTCGTTGCACTTGTTAGCCAAGTATTTGGGCAGAAACTTCGGCGCTCGAGCGGTAGAAAAGCACCGCCCGAGCGCCAAGGTATCACAAGTTATTGCTCGGACAGAAGGTTCGGCGCCAGGGCGGTAGATTTTGACCGCCCGAGCGCCAAGGTGCATTCGGAAAAGTCTTGGACCGAGAGTGCCGCGCTCGAGCGGTACTTTCTTACCGCTAGAGCGCCGACCCAATTTTGAGAAAAGAAGACACGTTTCATTTGCATGCAAGTTAGGATATATATATATGTTAGTAAACGATAATCCTCAGCAAATTAGAAGAAAGAAGATCGAGGATTCTCCAAGAAAATCCTTACGCCTTTTGTGAGAAATCCGTCCGTCTGATTTTGAATCCGACTTCAGTACTGTGTTCCTATCAACACAGGCTACAACTGGACGTAAGTTTTATTACGTTTAGACACGAGTTGAAATTATGATGTTGTCAGAATTGAATAGAATTCATATATGATGTTATTGTCATGTTAGACATCATAGAATCAAAGTCAGATCGAGAAACAGACTGCTTATGTAATTGTTATGAATTTCAGAAGATCTTGACTGAGATTTAACACTAGACTTGTAGTGTTCTTGAATTAAGAATAGAAAGATGAGTTTTTCTACGAATTCTGGTATTATATCTGTGATGTTTGATTTGACGGGATATCAAGACTGTATCGTTGTACCGTTAAAACATCAGTTGATTCAGATTGATCAGATTCAGTTATGATTTAGAGTTCATCGTGATATTCGTTGATATGAATCAGATGGTATTTTGTTCAGATATTGATCAGATTATGTACTGAGTCGAGTATTGACCAGAACAGATTGTGAATTGAATTATACATTGATACAGTATATTTGTTATTGTCATTTCAGATCGGATATGGACAGACTGGACTTCGAGACTTCGTCTTCCTAAGACGGGGAAGATAAAGGTATAATTCATGTGATATCCGGGAAGAACAACTCAATTGAGATCGCGTTGAGTTGCCCACTAAATCACATACTATACTCTTGTTATGTTTTATATGGTTATGTTATGATGATAAATTGTTATTCATGCATTAAGATAGGACAGTCTGGAGATCAGGCAGACTCTAGACGTTCGGCGATATCTCAGCTTAGGGGAAGATCACCTCCCTTATTGTAGATGTGGATACAGATCAGGCCGAAGCCTAGGAATAAGACGTACAGCACCACGTGTTGGGTAGGTGACAGCCAGTGACGTCTTATTCACCCCGGGATCCCTAGAGTTATAGTTGAGTCGAGTCTAGACATGATTTGATTAGGACTGCATGCTCATATGGATGTGGCTCCTAGATCATGGGACCCATCATTATTACTTTCAGTTATGATAGCATGTTTGTATGATTTAGATTGTTTATAGGCATGTTTAGCTGATTTGAAGTGCATGCTTGTTGTGATTAGATTTCATAGCTTATGAAATCTAATGTTTTGATTTTATTCGTGACAGCATGTTTCATGAATTATTTTATGTATATACATGTTTACCTTGTTTTATACTGGGATTTATTTCTCACCGGAGTTATCCGGCTGTTGTCTTGTTTTGTATGTGTGCATGACAACAGGTGGGGCTGGATCAGGGTCAAGATGATGATGAGAGAAGACGAGTGTAGCGTGGTGATTCCGGACTTACAGTAGACTTGGTTTTATTACTAGACTTTAGTAGTTGAACCTGAAATTAGCTTGTTGTATTTTAATACTGAAATGTATTTATACAGACATGTATAGTATTTAGATTCCATTACCTTCCGCAGTTATATCTTAAAACGAAAAATTTTTAGACCCTGTTTTATCTTAATTGATAATTTAAATCCCAAAGATAATTAGCGTCCGGGTCCCCACAACAGGTGGTATCAGAGCGAGGATCCGTTAGAGATAGATCTTTAGATTGAGATAGTTAGAACTGATAGATATTTTAGATTGACTTAGATTGAGATAGAAGAGAATGAGCGGGGTAGATTGAATTTTCTTTCCTTGCATGTGATTGCTAGCATGAAAATGATTTCAATGTTGACTTACATTGTGTGTGCTAGCATGATTTATTGCTTTCCCTATTACATGTTGCTTGTTATCTGAGTTGTTTGCAGCATGTAATTACTAAGCCTGGATCAGAACCGAGTCTGAATCAGAGGTATATGATCAGAGGAGGGCTGAGACAGATGGTATAACTTGTGTACTAATCGGTTTGATATTCAGATATACCGCCTCGGAGAATTCCAGAGAGAGGTAGTACTTCGTCTGAACAGATAGATGCATCAGAAACTCAGATAGAAGTAAAGTTGGCAGAATTTCAGTTATTTCAGCCGCCGATTCTGAGTGGTACAGAGACGTCTGAAAAGTGTCAGGATTGGGTTGATGACATAGAGATATTGTTTAATCTACTGGAATGTACAGATGACCAGAGAGTTAAATTGGTATTTCACCAATTACAAGAGGCTGCCAGAAGTTGGTGGATTACAATCAAAGGAATATTAGCACTACGTGGTACTGTGATCACGTGGGAAGTCTTTAAAGCTGAATTCTATCAAAGATTTTTCCCAGTTTCATACCGGGAGGACAAAAGAGCAGAATTTGAGAATTTGAGACAAGGTCAACTGAATGTTGAAGATTATGTTGCGAAATTCTCTACGCTACTGCATTTTGCTCCTCATTTGACTGGAAATGACGACGCTGTAGTGAATCAGTTCGTCAGAGGATTGAATTCAGAGATAGTTGCATTGATGAACATGCAGCAACCTTATCATTTTGCTGATGTCTTGAGTAAAGCAAAGAGGGCGGAGGCGAGTCTGATTAGACAGCTAGGGAGGTTGTGCGTGAAGCCACCCCACACCCAGCAATCCCCTCTTCGATTCGATCGAGGCAGTACGAGTGGAAAGCAAGAATTGCTGAAAGCTCGAAAGAAGTCATTCAAGAAATTGGGAAGTGGTTCTGTAATAGCCGAGCCCGGTGTACGGTACGGTTTAAGCTTTATTGTGTTAATTGGGTTTATGATTAGTCGTTTATAGTTGTGTTTTGGGCTATAGTATTATTGGTTATTATTTATTTGAGGTATTAGTTGGTGTTGATTGTTCGTTTCAGCGTTTCGGATCGATTTTAGTTGAGTTTGTACTGTTCATTGCCGTGAGTAGAGTGCACCCGCGCTCTTAGATGAGTGCCCCCGCGGTGTACTATTCATCATTTGGCATTTTGAGGGCCGTGGCATGACCGCACCCGCGGCAGTGCAAGGACCGCACCCGCGGTGTGCACCGCACCCGCGGTAATTGTAGCACCGCACCCGCGGTGATCGTGCATGAGAATTATTTTGGTATGCCGAGAGCATGGCGCACCCGCGGTGCTTGTGTTGGCGCACCCGCGGTGTAAGTATGGGCGAGTTTTTAAGTCACTTTTTGGGAGTTGTTGGCCATACCTTATCCTATTCCTTCTCTTCTTTACCGATTTTCTCTCCATTGGCAAGGGTTTTCATCCATTTCTTTAGCTTCCTACCTTTGATTCTTGGAGTTATTTGGATTTCCGACTTGAGATCATCGTTCTCCGTGGTATAAGGAAGCTTAGGTAAGTTTTTGGTGCGATTCTAACGAGGTTTTGAGTTAAGGGTTATTTTGGATTTGATGTTTGAGTTGTTTAATGGATTATTTGGCTTGTACTTGTGGATCTAGAGTTGATATTGGTGTTATTTATGGATTATTGTTGTAGGTGGTGTACCAAGAGCTTATTTGAGGTGTTCTATTGGTAGTAAGTGGAATTTCATCCTTTTTGCTCACATGATATTATATGTATTGTGTTTTAAAGGTTTCAAAGTGTTATTCCCTTCCATTGATCCATTGCTATGTATTCATTTCATTGATTATCTATTGGAGGCATTGTATGTCTCACCATTGTTATAAAGGGAATACAAGAAATATTATGAGATTGCGAAACGACGGCCTTAAATGCTATTGAGAATTCAAATGTTTTATTATTTATCATAGCCATGGCATTGCATGCAATTAGATGATCATCGACCATAGGCTTTTATCCCCTCACAGTTATCGATTTATATCGATGGGATATTGGCAACCACAGTCACAGATACTATTGATATCAATCCAACCATAGAAAAGAGAAATACCATCGTTTTGCTATCTATTGCCATTGCTATTGCTACAGTTATTGCTACGTTATTCATGTTTCAGAGTCGATGGTATTTATGATTTAAAAGCCATGTTTTACAGTGTATACTATGTATCATTGCTATGTAAGAGTTCCACTTGCTGAGATTTATTCTCATTTCAGTTATTTTCATGTGATGCAGATAAGAGCGACGGACCGGGACGTTGACTGTGGATGGGGGTCATATGCATACGAAGATTGGAAGGATGATTATTTTGTACCACTTTGTAACATGATCACACTAATGATATTTTGTATTTTGTTATGTCATTGGAATGATCATGTTGTTATTTTGTAAACACTTTTATGAAATGTATTTTGAAACTCCTTCCATTTGAAAGAAAATATTAAATTCCGCTGTATTTTAATTGTATCGGGTCAGGGTGTCACATTTAGTGGTATCAGAGCGGTGTTCTTCGGACCAATGCATATGACTTCGTCTACTTTCAACTGTCCGGGTATGTTTTCTTGCATCTATCCATTGTTATATTTATTGATTGGTGTCTTGTGAGCAATTGTAGAGTATGCCTCCTAAGCGTAAGGCGGTAGAGGGTGAGGATAGTTCTTCCTCGAGAGTTGTCGACGAGTTCGGCAAGTTGCTTAAGGAGCAGGCTAAGGTGCATAGCGATCAGATTCAGCAGTTGCTCCGATTGCAAGGAGCAGGTCAGGGTCGAGGCCAAGTGAGAGGTCAAGTTGCTCAGGCCGTTGGCACTGATGCCGTCTTTTCTGCTTTCAAGAGAATGGATCCACCGGAATTCGCAGGTAGCACCGATCCTCTAGTTGCTGTCGAGTGGGTCAAGGCGCTTGAAGCTATCTTTGATCATCTCCAGTACGAGGATAAAGACAGGATTAGCTGTGCAGTGTTCATGTTGGTTAAGGCTGCCCGCATTTGGTGGAATGCTACGAAAGTTGGAGTTGATGTTGCGACACTGAAGTGGTCAGAGTTCACTGACTTGTTCTACGACAAGTATTTCCCCGACGCACTTCGAGCAAGGAAGGTTACGGAGTTCTTGGAACTTAGACAGGGGAGCTTGGATGTTGGCCAGTATATTCTGAAGTTTGAGGAAGGTTGCCTATTTGCTCCGTATATTGCTTCGAACGACAAGGACAAGGGCGCTCATTTCATTCGAGGCCTTAGAGCGGAGATTCGTCGTGATATCAACATGTCCAAAGCTGTTACTTTCAAGGAGATTGTATCCAAAGCTTTGTTGGCCGAGCAGGATGAGAAGGACATTGCCCGGGAGAGGCAAGAGAGACACCAGGCCATTGCTCAGAGAGGCCAGGGTTCTAATCAGAGGGGCAGGGATCGTTTCAAGGGCAAGGGCAAGATGGAGTCGAGTCCTAGACCTCCGCCAGTTCCAGTTCCATTTGATCCTGAGAAGCCGCAGTGTCCAAAGTGTGGTAAGCATCATCGAGGAGAGTGCAGATTGGGCACTCATACTTGTTTTCGTTGTGGCGCGGCAGGCCACGTTGCCAGGAATTGCCCGAGGGGAGATAGCCAAGGGAAGGTGCAGGGTCGTATCTTTTCCATGACGAAGGAAGGTATTAATCGTGAATCTTCATTGATCCTTAGTACTATTTTGATTTCAGGCAGAGTAGCTACTACTTTGATTGATACTGGTGCTACTCATTCTTTTATGTCTGAATTATTTTTGAGATCTTTGGGTATAGTTCCTTCTATTCTTCCCCTTCATCTTAATGTTGTTTTGCCTTCGGGGGACGTGTTGTGCCCGACATCGATTGTCTTTGCGTGCCCTGTTCGTATTGAGGAGCGAGTTGTCTTCGCTGATTTGATTGTTATCCCTATGGTTGCTTTCGACGTTATTCTTGGCATGGATTGGCTTTCGACTTACCGTGCAGTTATCGATTGTGTTGCTAAGAAGGTGACTTTTGCAGATGATGGCCAGGGAGGAGCGCTCGCCAGTGCAGGTACTTCGCTGGTCCTTCCTTTTATTTCTTGTCTTGAGGCTGAGAGATTGTTGTGTAGAGGTTGCGATGGATTTCTTGCTTCTATTGTGGATGTTGATAGATTGATTAAGTTGAATGTAGATGATATTGATGTGGTGAGGGAGTTTGCTGATGTGTTTGAGGATGATGTTCCGGGTTTGCCGCCGGATAGGGATGTTGAGTTTATGATCGATTTAGCTCCAGGTACGGTTCCTATCTCTAAGGCTCCGTACAGGATGGCCCCTACCGAGATGAAGGAGTTGAAGACTCAGTTGCAGGATCTTTTAGACAAAGGCTTTATTCGTCCGAGTTCTTCGCCTTGGGGAGCTCCGGTTCTGTTTGTCAAGAAGAAGGATGGTTCCTTGCGGCTGTGTATCGACTACAGGGAGCTCAACAAAGTGACTGTCAAGAACAAGTATCCGTTGCCTCGGATAGATGATTTGTTTGATCAGCTCCATGGTGCCACTGTGTTCTCGAAGATTGATCTTCGGTCTGGCTACTATCAGTTGAAGGTTAGGGAGTCTGATATCCCTAAGACAGCTTTCCGGACCAGGTATGGTCACTATGAGTTTCTTGTCATGTCTTTTGGGTTGACCAATGCCCCTTCAATCTTCATGGACCTGATGAACCGTGTGTTCAAGCCTTATCTGGATAGCTTCGTCATTGTCTTCATTGACGATATCTTGATCTATTCCAAGACCAGAGAGCTTCATGCCGAGCATCTCAGAGTTGTTCTTCAGTTGTTGCGAGAGAAGAGGTTGTTTGCCAAGCTGAAGAAGTGTGAGTTTTGGCTGGATCAGATTTCTTTTCTAGGCCATGTTGTTTCGAGAGATGGCATTGCTGTTGATCCATTGAAGATAGAGGCGATTCAGAGTTGGCCTATTCCTACCACTGTTTCAGAGGTTCGCAGTTTCCTTGGTTTGGCAGGTTACTATCGTCGTTTCATTTCAGGTTTCTCCAAGATTGCCCTGCCATTGTCCAATCTGACGAGGAAGACTGTGAAGTTCGAGTGGTCTATTGATTGCCAGAGTGCATTTCAGGAGTTGAAGGACAGATTGACGACAGCTCCTGTTCTTTCTTTGCCCAGTGGTTCAGAGGACTTTGTGGTCTATACCGATGCGTCGAAGAGAGGCCTTGGTGCAGTGTTGATGCAGCGAGGTAAGGTCATTGCCTATGCGTCTCGCCAGTTGAAGGATTATGAGAAGAATTATCCGACGCACGATTTGGAGCTTGCAGCTGTGGTTTTCGCCCTTAAGATTTGGAGACATTATCTGTATGGCGAAAAGTGTGAGATCTTCACAGACCACAAGAGTTTGAAGTATCTGTTCTCGCAGAAAGAGCTCAATATGCGACAGAGGAGGTGGTTAGAGCTGGTCAAGGATTATGATGTGGCCATCAGCTATCACCCAGGGAAGGCGAATGTGGTGGCTGATGCTTTGAGCCGCAAATCGAGTGCTTCTTTGAGTTCTTTGATTCAGAGACCATTGTTGATGGATTTGCAGAGAGAGGAGATTGATCTAGTGATTCCAGGTACCATTGCTCGCTTTTCAGCGTTGGTCATTCGATCTACTTTGACGGACAGGATCCGTAGAGAGCAGTCGACTGATGTTCAGTTGACAGAGTTGAGAGCTAGAGCTGAGGCTAGAGGGAATTCAGAGTTTAGTCTGAATGGTGATGGTTTGGTAACTTTCAGAGGCCGTATTTGTGTTCCTTCTGGCGACGATATTCGTAGAGACGTCTTGACAGAGGCTCATACCGCACCTTATTCGATTCATCCAGGCAGTACGAAGATGTATCAGGATCTTCGTCGACTTTACTGGTGGCCAGGTATGAAGAAAGATATTGCTTTGTTCATTTCTCAGTGCCTTACTTGTCAGCAGGTTAAGATTGAGCATCAGAGACCTGCTGGGACATTGCTATCTTTGCCGATTCCTCAGTGGAAGTGGGAGCACATCACCATGGATTTCGTGACTGGTCTGCCCAGAGTTCAGAGGGGTTATAATTCCATTTGGGTCATTGTTGATAGATTGACCAAGTCGGCTCATTTTCTCCCAGTCAAGACGACGTATTCGATGTCTCAGTATGCCGAGGACTACATTGCCGAGATTGTTAGACTTCATGGTGTGCCCGTGTCGATTGTGTCTGATCGTGACCCTAGATTTACCTCCGAGTTTTGGAAGAGTCTTCACAGAGCTTTGGGTTCTCGATTAGCTTTCAGTACAGCTTATCATCCTCAGAGCGACGGTCAGTCAGAGAGAGTCATTCAGATTCTGGAGGATATGCTCAGAGCTTGTACTATTGACTATTCTGGTAGTTGGGATTCTAAGCTGCCACTTGTGGAGTTCACGTACAACAATAGCTACCAGGCGACGATTGGCATGGCACCGTATGAGGCACTTTATGGCAGGAAGTGCAGATCCCCTTTGTTTTGGGATGAGGTTGGAGAGAGGAAGATGTTGGGTCCCGAGTTGGTCCAGCAGACTGCCGATGTTGTTGCAGTTATCAGAGAGAGGATGAAGACTGCTCAGTCGAGGCAGAAGAGTTATGCAGATGTTCGTCGCAGACCTTTGAAGTTCGAGGTTGGCGATCATGTTTTTCTGAAGATAGCACCTCTCAAGGGTGTGATGAGATTTGGCAAGAAGGGCAAGTTGAGCCCTAGATTCATTGGTCCATTCGAGATATTGGACAGAGTTGGTGACCGAGCCTACAGATTAGCCCTACCGCCCGATCTTGACAGAGTCCATAATGTGTTTCACGTATCGATGCTCAGGAAGTATATTGCAGATCCTTCCCATGTTCTTCGCCACGAGCCATTGGACTTGACGCCGAATTTGACTTACCAAGAGATTCCGGTCCAGATTTTGGATCGCACTGTCAGAGTATTGAGGAACAAAGAGATCGGCATCGTTAAAGTCCTTTGGAGGAACCATTTGATCGAGGAGGCTACGTGGGAACCAGAGACTGAGATGAGAGAGAGGTATCCTGAGTTGTTCGTGCCGTGACGTCAATTTCGAGGACGAAATTCCTCTAAGGAGGGGAGATTGTAATAGCCGAGCCCGGTGTACGGTATGGTTTAAGCTTTATTGTGTTAATTGGGTTTATGATTAGTCGTTTATAGTTGTGTTTTGGGCTATAGTATTGTTGGTTATTATTTATTTGAGGTATTAGTTGGTGTTGATTGTTCGTTTCAGCGTTTCGGATCGATTTTAGTTGAGTTTGTACTGTTCATTGCCGTGAGTAGAGTGCACCCGCGCTCTTAGATGAGTGCCCCCGCGGTGTACTATTCATCATTTGGCATTTTGAGGGCCGTGGCATGACCGCACCCGCGGCAGTGCAAGGACCGCACCCGCGGTGTGCACCGCACCCGCGGTAATTGTAGCACCGCACCCGCGGTGATCGTGCATGAGAATTATTTTGGTATGCCGAGAGCATGGCGCACCCGCGGTGCTTGTGTTGGCGCACCCGCGGTGTAAGTATGGGCGAGTTTTTAAGTCACTTTTTGGGAGTTGTTGGCCATACCTTATCCTATTCCTTCTCTTCTTTACCGATTTTCTCTCCATTGGCAAGGGTTTTCATCCATTTCTTTAGCTTCCTACCTTTGATTCTTGGAGTTATTTGGATTTCCGACTTGAGATCATCGTTCTCCGTGGTATAAGGAAGCTTAGGTAAGTTTTTGGTGCGATTCTAACGAGGTTTTGAGTTAAGGGTTATTTTGGATTTGATGTTTGAGTTGTTTAATGGATTATTTGGCTTGTACTTGTGGATCTAGAGTTGATATTGGTGTTATTTATGGATTATTGTTGTAGGTGGTGTACCAAGAGCTTATTTGAGGTGTTCTATTGGTAGTAAGTGGAATTTCATCCTTTTTGCTCACATGATATTATATGTATTGTGTTTTAAAGGTTTCAAAGTGTTATTCCCTTCCATTGATCCATTGCTATGTATTCATTTCATTGATTATCTATTGGAGGCATTGTATGTCTCACCATTGTTATAAAGGGAATACAAGAAATATTATGAGATTGCGAAACGACGGCCTTAAATGCTATTGAGAATTCAAATGTTTTATTGGATTGATTTATCATAGCCATGGCATTGCATGCAATTAGATGATCATCGACCATAGGCTTTTATCCCCTCACAGTTATCGATTTATATCGATGGGATATTGGCAACCACAGTCACAGATACTATTGATATCAATCCAACCATAGAAAAGAGAAATACCATCGTTTTGCTATCTATTGCCATTGCTATTGCTACAGTTATTGCTACGTTATTCATGTTTCAGAGTCGATGGTATTTATGATTTAAAAGCCATGTTTTACAGTGTATACTATGTATCATTGCTATGTAAGAGTTCCACTTGCTGAGATTTATTCTCATTTCAGTTATTTTCATGTGATGCAGATAAGAGCGACGGACCGGGACGTTGACTGTGGATGGGGGTCATATGCATACGAAGATTGGAAGGATGATTATTTTGTACCACTTTGTAACATGATCACACTAATGATATTTTGTATTTTGTTATGTCATTGGAATGAACATGTTGTTATTTTGTAAACACTTTTATGAAATGTATTTTGAAACTCCTTCCATTTGAAAGAAAATATTAAATTCCGCTGTATTTTAATTGTATCGGGTCAGGGTGTCACAGGTTCCTCTAGCTCCAGCAGTCCTAGTCCCAGCGATACTGGAGTGTATTGCAGGACTTGCGGTGGGAGACACCTCACAGAGCAATGCCAGGGAGTATCTGGTAGTTGCCATATCTGCAGACAGCGAGGGCATTTTGCTAGAGTGTGTCCTCAGAAGGGTTCCCAAAGATTCTGGGGAGCAGGACCATCGGGTGGCAATGCGTGAAAAACAGACCCAGTAGTTACCACAGGTACCATTCTTTACGATTATATTGCATATGTATTGATATATACTAATGCATTCTTTATGAGTATCTGTGACTGAGTTGCATGGAGATATGCATTATATGTTGGATCTGATTATACTGTAGTATTGATTTCTTTGTTGTTGAGGAATATGTTGATATCAGAGATCTCTTTGACATGTTATATACTACAGTGAGAGAACCCGGGATTGGGTTAGATTATGATGTACTTGTGATATATGATTTCGATTTCATTATTGACATGTAATGCTAAACAAGTACAGACATATGGTGGAATGTGTTCCAGAAATGGTAAGATTAAGACTAGATCTAGTTGATAAATGAGGATTTTCGATCCAGAAGTCCTCAGAAATTGTAGGGTTTAGGACTCGATTATTACAGAAAGGAACAGCTGGCATCCTTATGTATTCAGTAGATCCACTGAAATCGAGCCTAAAATTTGATATTAATATCATAGTTAACTGGTGTTTTCTTAGATAAGATGTCAGATGGGTTCTCTATCAGAAAGAATTGAAAGAATTGACAGATTAAAGTATGGGCTAAGGAATCCAGTTGATTGTGTATTTCTCTTGAAGACATTTTAGTTCTGTTTCTAGATTGACAGATTATGTGTTCAGGGGTATTTTGAAGAATTATGCTTGTTATATCTATGATTCCGGGATATATCCACAGCATCTGATTGTTTATATTGAATAGTTGAAGACTGGGTTAAATATTCTGAGAACTATGATTATTGTATACAGCAATGGGTCAGGTAGGAATCCGAATGCAGTTATTGATACAGGTTTATATTCAGATTATGCGGTATCAGGAATATCAAAATTAGCAGAATGTCAAAGATGTCAGAATTTTATTAGCTGGTTTGAGCAGATTGTCTTCTTCTGATTTTCTTATTCTCGTATTGCTGTATATCTGCTGAGTATTGTTATTGTTCTAAATCAGTATTTGAGACATTTTATATTGTTTGGGAGCATATTTTATTTGCAGAGGAGGTATGGCAGATGATTTGGGCACTGTGAAGATTGATCAGTAGTCAGAATTATCAGTATTGCCAGAAATCGCTGTTTTATGAGTTTCTTAAACTCACTAGATCTGTATAGGTTGTGTGTATTTCGATAATCAGAACAGAGTTTCGATCAGAGCAACCGATATGTGATTTGTGTTTGTATCAGATTGATTATCTTGTGATATCAGAATGTTTCAGAATTGTATAACAGAATTTGATATCTATAGTCAGAGCCAAATACCAGGTAGGTATTTCTTCTTTAATTTATATTATTAACTGATTGTTAGTACCGAATAGTTTGAATCAGCTATCACAAGTAGTGTCAGACATGCACAGTGATTGGTTCAGTTTTCGTTCGGATAGCAGACAGTGTTGCTATAAATAGATTAAATCAGTTATGACAGAAATTGTACTGCAATGTTAGCAGAAATTGTACAGATATGTCTGAATTGCTAACAGAAGAAGACAGAAAGATAGAAATCAGAAGATTAGTACAGATTTTGTATATTTCTGAATAGAAATGGGAGTACATTTCTATGGCTTTCGTAATGGAATTACCGCCATGTTAGATTATGACATGATATGATTATGATTGACAGATTTCTCAATCTATATCTATCGGTTGGTACCAGATTACGTACAAACAGAACTAAATGACATAGGTCGATGTCAAAGAAATGTTCAGATAGAACAGAAAATTTAAGTATATTATATCAGATTGTGATTTTGATTGAGTTTGTACTTGTGATAGAAGATATCATGAGCTCTTTCGCGGATTTTTCACAGATTGACAGATAGTCAGAGGGTATTATCCAGATATTGGAAGATATTGGCAGAACTTTAGTACTGGATGTTAGTACTCAGTATGATGATTTATTATCAATATATGAATTACTGTATGACAATAGTTATCAAGATAGTTCAGAATGAACAGATTAAAGAAAACCAACATCGGATGATGATGATTGGTATTTAAAGGCCGAAGATAGAATATATCCTTGGTGTGGGATTAGCAGGTTTGATAACAACTGCTAGTATTGTTTTATTATGAACTGTGATTGGTTTATACGGATGTTGTATAACCAACATGGCAAGATAGATTCTGTCAGAGTTAGTTTAAGAAGTATTAGAATAGTATACTTTATGAAGTTTTATTCCAGAATTGAAATCAGAGATTGATACAAGAAAGAGATTTCAGAATGGATTCATTAAGAGAGGAGTTTGGATGTTAAACTCTATTATACATTTCTTCTCTTATATTTGAAATTGATTGCTTATGAGTTCGAGGACGAACTCAGATCTAAGAGGGGGAGAAATGTAATGCCCGAGATTTAATCATTATAATCAGACGTTGATTAATTGACATGATTGAGATTATAAGAACTCAAATGAACCGATATGACCAGGCCGGGCGTCGTTGCACTTGTTAGCCAAGTATTTGGGCAGAAACTTCGGCGCTCGAGCGGTAGAAAAGCACCGCCCGAGCGCCAAGGTATCACAAGTTATTGCTCGGACAGAAGGTTCGGCGCCCGGGCGGTAGATTTTGACCGCCCGAGCGCCAAGGTGCATTCGGAAAAGTCTTGGACCGAGAGTGCCGCGCTCGAGCGGTACTTTCTTACCGCTCGAGCGCCGACCCAATTTTGAGAAAAGAAGACACGTTTCATTTGCATGCAAGTTAGGATATATATATATGTTAGTAAACGATAATCCTCAGCAAATTAGAAGAAAGAAGATCGAGGATTCTCCAAGAAAATCCTTACGCCTTTTGTGAGAAATCCGTCCGTCTGATTTTGAATACGACTTCAGTACTATGTTCCTATCAACACAGGCTACAACTGGACGTAAGTTTTATTACGTTTAGACACGAGTTGAAATTATGATGTTGTCAGAATTGAATAGAATTCATATATGATGTTATTGTCATGTTAGACATCATAGAATCAAAGTCAGATCGAGAAACAGACTGCTTATGTAATTTTTATGAATTTCAGAAGATCTTGACTGAGATTTAACACTAGACTTGTAGTGTTCTTGAATTAAGAATAGAAAGATGAGTTTTTCTACGAATTCTGGTATTATATCTGTGATGTTTGATTTGACGGGATATCAAGACTGTATCGTTGTACCGTTAAAACATCAGTTGATTCAGATTGATCAGATTCAGTTATGATTTAGATTTCATCGTGATATTCGTTGATATGAATCAGATGGTATTTTGTTCAGATATTGATCAGATTATGTACTGAGTCGAGTATTGACCAGAACAGATTGTGAATTGAATTATACATTGATACAGTATATTTGTTATTGTCATTTCAGATCGGATATGGACAGACTGGACTTCGAGACTTCGTCTTCCTCAGACGGGGAAGATAAAGGTATAATTCATGTGATATCTGGGAAGAACAACTCAATTGAGATCGCGTTGAGTTGCCCACTAAATCACATACTATACTCTTGTTATGTTTTATATGATTATGTTATGATGATAAATTGTTATTCATGCATTAAGATAGGACAGTCTGGAGATCAGGCAGACTCTAGACGTTCGGCGATATCTCAGCTTAGGGGAAGATCACCTCCCTTATTGTAGATGTGGATACAGATCAGGCCGAAGCCTAGGAATAAGACGTACAGCACCACGATTGGTTGGGTAGGTGACAGCCAGTGACGTCTTATTCACCCCGGGATCCCTAGAGTTATAGTTGAGTCGAGTCTAGACATGATTTGATTAGGACTGCATGCTCATATGGATGTGGCTCCTAGATCATGGGACCCATCATTATTGCTTTCAGTTATGATAGCATGTTTGAATGATTTAGATTGTTTATATGCATGTTTAGCTGATTTGAAGTGCATGCTTGTTGTGATTAGATTTCATAGCTTATGAAATCTAATGTTTTGATTTTATTCGTGACAGCATGTTTCATG
Organism: Primulina eburnea; assembly: GCF_022965805.1. Classification (NCBI taxonomy): domain Eukaryota; kingdom Viridiplantae; phylum Streptophyta; class Magnoliopsida; order Lamiales; family Gesneriaceae; genus Primulina; species Primulina eburnea. The sequence goes on from NW_027331343.1 coordinate 63,483, forward strand.
AATTATTTTATGTATATACATGTTTACCATGTTTTATACTGGGATTTATTTCTCACCGGAGTTATCCGGCTGTTGTCTTGTTTTGTATGTGTGCATGACAACAGGTAGGGCTGGATCAGGGTCAAGATGATGATGAGAGAAGACGAGTGTAGCGTGGTGATTCCGGACTTACAGTAGACTTGGTTTTATTACTAGACTTTAGTAGTTGAACCTGAAATTAGCTTGTTGTATTTTAATACTGAAATGTATTTATACAGACATGTATAGTATTTAGATTCCATTACCTTCCGCAGTTATATCTTAAAACGAAAAATTTTTAGACCCTGTTTTATCTTAATTGATAATTTAAATCCCAAAGATGATTAGCGTCCGGGTCCCCACAATCTATCCACAACAACCAAAATAGAATCCCTCCCCTTCTTAGTCCTAGGCAACCAAAATAAAGTCCATAGAAATGTCAATCCAAGTTCTTTTTAAGAATAGCACGCAAAAGTGTTCCCAAAGTTCTATTGACAACTTCAGTTTGTCCATCCGTTTGAGGATGACAAGTAGTAGAAAACAACAATTTTGTGCCAAGTTTAGCCCAAAAAGTATTCCCAAAGTAACTCAAGAATTTAACATCGCGATCAGAAGCAATAGTCTTAGTCATGCCATGCAACCTAACGACTTTTCGAAAGAACAAATCCGCAATGTTTGAACCATCATCGATTTTATGACAAGCTATAAAATGTGCCATCTTAGAGAATCTATCCACAACAATAAAAATAGAATCTCTCCCCTTCTTAGTACTAGGCAAACCCAAAATAAAGTCCATAGAAATATCAATTCAAGTTCTTTTTAAGAATAGAACGCAAAAGTGTTCCCAAAGTTCTATTGACAACTTCAGTTTGTCCATCCGTTTGAGGATGACAAGTAGTAGAAAACAACAATTTTGTGCCAAGTTTAGCCCATAAAGTCTTCCAAAAGTAACTCAATAATTTAACATCGCGACCAGAAACAATAGTCCTAGGCATGCCATGCAACCTAGCGACGTCTCTAAAGAACAAATCCGCAATGTTTGAAGCATCATCGGTTTTACGAAAAGCTATAAAATGTGCCATCTTAGAGAATCTATCCACAACAAAAAAAATAGAAACCATCCCCTTCTTAGTCCTAGGCAACCCAAAATAAAGTCCATAGAAATGTCAATCCAAGTTCTTTTTAAGAATAGCACGCAAAAGTGTTCCAGAAGTTCTATTGACAATTTCAGTTTGTCCATCCGTTTGAGGATGACAAATAGTAGAAAACAACAATTTTGTGCCAAGTTTAGCCCAGAAAGTCTTCCAAAAGTAACTCAATAATTTAACATCGCGACCAGAAACAATAGTCCTAGGCATGCCATGCAACCTAGCGAATTCTCTAAAGAACAAATCCGCAATGTTTGAAGCATCATCGGTTTTATGACAAGCTATAAAATGTGCCATCTTAGAGAATCTATCCACAACAACGAAAATAGAATCCCTCCCTTTCTTAGTCCTAGTCAACTCCAAAATAAAGTCCATAGAAATGTCAATCCAAGTTCTTTTTAAGAATAGCACGCAAAAGTGTTCCCAAAGTTCGATTGACAACTTCAGTTTGTCCATCCGTTTGAGGAGGACAAGTAGTAGAAAACAACAATTTTGTGCCAAGTTTAGCACATAAAGTCTTCCAAAAGTAACTCAAGAATTAAACATCGCGATCAGAAGCAATAGTCCTAGTCATGCCATGCAACCTAACAACTTCTCTAAAGAACAAATCCGCAATGTTTGAAGCATCATCGGTTTTATGACAAGCTATAAAATGTGCCATCTTAGAGAATCTATCCACAACAACGAAAATAGAATCCCTCCCTTTCTTAGTCCTAGGCAACCCCAAAATAAAGTCTATAGAAATGTCAATCCAAGTTCTTTTTAAGAATAGCACGCAAAAGTGTTCCCAAAGTTCTATTGACAATTTCAGTTTGTCCATCCGTTTGAGGATGACAAGTAGTAGAAAACATCAATTTTGTGTCAAGTTTAGCCCATAAAGTCTTCCAAAAGTAACTCAAGAATTTAACATCGAACCAGAAAAAATAGTCCTAGGCATGCCACGCAACCTAGCGACTTCTTTAAAGAACAAATCCGCCATGTTTGAAGCATCATCGGTTTTATGACAAGCTATAAAATGTGCCATCTTAGATAATCTATCCACAACAACCAAAATAGAATCCCTCCCCTTCTTAGTCCTAGGCAACCAAAATAAAGTCCATAGAAATGTCAATCCAAGTTCTTTTTAAGAATAGCACGCAAAAGTGTTCCCAAAGTTCTATTGACAACTTCAGTTTGTCCATCCGTTTGAGGATGACAAGTAGTAGAAAACAACAATTTTGTGCCAAGTTTAGCCCAAAAAGTATTCCAAAAGTAACTCAAGAATTTAATATCGCGATCAGAAACAATAGTCCTAGTCATGCCATGCAACCTAACGACTTCTCGAAAGAACAAATCCGCAATGTTTGAACCATCATCGATTTTATGACAAGCTATAAAATGTGCCATCTTAGAGAATCTATCCACAACAACAAAAATAGAATCCCTCCCCTTCTTAGTACTAGGCAAACCCAAAATAAAGTCCATAGAAATATCAATTCAAGTTCTTTTTAAGAATAGCACGCAAAAGTGTTCCCAAAGTTCTATTGACAACTTCAGTTTGTCCATCCGTTTGAGGATGACAAGTAGTAGAAAACAACAATTTTGTGCCAAGTTTAGCCCAGAAAGTCTTCCAAAAGTAACTCAATAATTTAACATCGCGACCAGAAACAATAGTCCTAGGCATGCCATGCAACCTAGCGACGTCTCTAAAGAACAAATCCGCAATGTTTGAAGCATCATCAGTTTTACGACAAGCTATAAAATGTGCCATCTTAGAGAATCTATCCACAACAAAAAAAATAGAAACCATCCCCTTCTTAGTCCTAGGCAACCCAAAATAAAGTCCATAGAAATGTCAATCCAAGTTCTTTTTAAGAATAGCACGCAAAAGTGTTCTAAAAGTTCTATTGACAACTTCAGTTTGTCCATCCGTTTGAGGATGACAAATAGTAGAAAACAACAATTTTGTGCCAAGTTTAGCCCAGAAAGTCTTCCAAAAGTAACTCAATAATTTAACATCGCGACCAGAAACAATAGTCCTAGGCATGCCATGCAACCTAGCGAATTCTCTAAAGAACAAATCCGCAATGTTTGAAGCATCATCGGTTTTATGACAAGCTATAAAATGCGCCATCTTAGAGAATCTATCCACACAAAAAAAATAGAATCCCTCCCCTTCTTAGTCCTAGACAACCCAAAATAAAGTCCATAAAAATGTCAATCCAAGTTCTTTTTAAGAATAGCACGCAAAAGTGTTCCCAAAGTTCTATTGACAACTTCAGTTTGTCCATCCGTTTGAGGAGGACGAGTAGTAGAAAACAACAATTTTGTGCCAAGTTTAGCCCAAAAAGTATTCCAAAAGTAACTCAAGAATTTAACATCGCGACCAGAAACAATAGTGCTAGGAATGCCATGCAACCTAGCGACTTCTCTAAATAACAAATCCGCAATGTTTGAAGCATCATCGGTTTTATGACAAGCTATAAAATGTGCCATCTTAGAGAATCTATCCACAACAACGAAAATAGAATCTCTCCCTTTCTTAGTCCTAGTCAACTCCAAAATAAAGTCCATAGAAATGTCAATCCAAGTTCTTTTTAAGAATAGCACGCAAAAGTGTTCCCAAAGTTCGATTGACAACTTCAGTTTGTCCATCCGTTTGAGGAGGACAAGTAGTAGAAAACAACAATTTTGTGCCAAGTTTAGCACATAAAGTCTTCCAAAAGTAACTCAAGAATTTAACATCGCGATCAGAAGCAATAGTCCTAGTCATGCCATGCAACCTAACAACTTCTCTAAAGAACAAATCCGCAATGTTTGAAGCATCATCGGTTTTATGACAAGCTATAAAATGTGCCATCTTAGAGAATCTATCCACAACAACGAAAATAGAATCCCTTCCTTTCTTAGTCCTAGGCAACCCAAAATAAAGTCCATAGAAATGTCAATCCAAGTTCTTTTTAAGAATAGCACGCAAAAGTGTTACAAAAGTTCTATTGACAACTTCAGTTTGTCCATCCGTTTGAGGATGACAAGTAGTAGAAAACAACAATTTGCCAAGTTTAGCCCATAAAGTATTCCAAAAGTAACTCAAGAATTAAACATCGCGATCAAAAGCAATAGTCCTAGTTATGCCATGCAACCTAACGACTTCTCCAAAGAACAAATCCGCAATGTTTGAAGCATCATCGGTTTTATGACAAGCTATAAAATGTGTCATCTTAGAGAATCTATCCACAACAACGAAAATAGAATCTCTCCCTTTCTTAGTCCTAGGCAACCCCAAAATAAAGTCCATAGAAATGTCAATCCAAGTTCTTTTTAAGAATATCACGCAAAAGTGTTCCCAAAGTTCTATTGACAATTTCAGTTTGTCCATCCGTTTGAGGATGACAAGTAGTAGAAAACATCAATTTTGTGTCAAGTTTAACCCATAAAGTCTTCCAAAAGTAACTCAAGAATTTAACATCGAACCAGAAAAAATAGTCCTAGGCATGCCACGCAACCTAGCGACTTCTTTAAAGAACAAATCCGCAATGTTTGAAGCATCATCGGTTTTATGACAAGCTATAAAATGTGCCATCTTAGAGAATCTATCCACAACAACCAAAATAGAATCCCTCCCCTTCTTAGTCCTAGGCAACCAAAATAAAGTCCATAGAAATGTCAATCCAAGTTCTTTTTAAGAATAGCACGCAAAAGTGTTCCCAAAGTTCTATTGACAACTTCAGTTTGTCCATCCGTTTGAGGATGACAAGTAGTAGAAAATAACAATTTTGTGCCAAGTTTAGCCCAAAAAGTATTCCAAAAGTAACTCAAGAATTTAACATCGCGATCAGAAGCAATAGTCCTAGTCATGCCATGCAACCTAACGACTTCTCGAAAGAACAAATCCGCAATGTTTGAACCATCATCGATTTTATGACAAGCTATAAAATGTGCCATCTTAGAGAATCTATCCACAACAACAAAAATAGAATCCCTCCCCTTCTTAGTACTAGGCAAACCCAAAATAAAGTCCATAGAAATATCAATTCAAGTTCTTTTAAGAATAGCACGCAAAATTGTTCCCAAAGTTCTATTGACAACTTCAGATTGTCCATCCGTTTGAGGATGACAAGTAGTAGAAAACAACAATTTTGTGCCAAGTTTAGCCCAGAAAGTCTTCCAAAAGTAACTCAATAATTTAACATCGCGACCAGAAACAATAGTCCTAGGCATGCCATGCAACCTAGCGACGTCTCTAAAGAACAAATCCGCAATGTTTGAAGCATCATCGGTTTTACGACAAGCTATAAAATGTGCCATCTTAGAGAATCTATCCACAACAAAAAAAATAGAAACCATCCCCTTCTTAGTCCTAGGCAACCCAAAATAAAGTCAATAGAAATGTCAATCCAAGTTCTTTTTAAGAATAGCACGCAAAAGTGTTCCAAAAGTTCTATTGACAACTTCAGTTTGTCCATCCGTTTGAGGAGGACAAGTAGTAGAAAACAACAATTTTGTGCCAAGTTTAGCACATAAAGTCTTCCAAAAGTAACTCAAGAATTTAACATCGCGATCAGAAGCAATAGTCCTAGTAATGCCATGCAACCTAAGTACTTCTCTAAAAAACAAATCCGCAATGTTTGAAGCATCATCGGTTTTATGACAAGCTATAAAATGTGCCATCTTAGAGAATCTATCCACAACAACAAAAATAGAATCCCTCCCCTTCTCAGTCCTAGGCAACCCAAATTAAAGTCAATATAAATGTCAATCCAAGTTCTTTTTAAGAATAGCACGCAAAAGTGTTCCTAAAGTTCTATTGACACTTCAGTTTGTCCATCCGTTTGAGGATGACAAGTAGTAGAAAACAACAATTTTGTGTCAAGTTTAGCCCAGAAAGTTTTCCAAAAGTAACTCAATAATTTAACATCGCGACCAGAAACAATAGTCCTAGGCATGCCATGCAACCTAACGACTTCTCTAAAGAACAAATCCGCAATGTTTGAAGCATCATCGGTTTTATGACAAGCTATAAAATGTGCCATCTTAGAGAATCTATCCACAACAAAAAAAATAGAATCCCTCCCCTTCTTAGTCCTAGACAACCCAAAATAAAGTCCATAGAAATGTCAATCCAAGTTCTTTTTATGAATAGCACGCAAAAGTGTTCTCGAAGTTCTATTGACAACTTCGGTTTGTCCATCCCTTTGAGGAGGACAAGTAGTAGAAAACAACAATTTTGTGCCAAGTTTAGCCCAAAAAGTATTCCAAAAGTAACTCAAGAATTTAACATCGCGATCAGAAACAATAGTCCTAGGCATGCCATGCAACCTAGCAACTTCTCTAAAGAACAAATCTGCAATGTTTGAAGCATCATCGGTTTTATGACAAGCTACCAAATGTGCCATCTTAGAGAATCTATCCACAACAACGAAAATAGAATCTCTCCCTTTCTTAGTCCTAGGCAACCCCAATATAAAGTCCATAGAAATGTCAATCCAAGTTCTTTTTAAGAATAGCACGCAAAAGTGTTCCCAAAGTTCTATTGACAATTTCAGTTTGTCCATCCGTTTGAGGATGACAAGTAGTAGAAAACATCAATTTTGTGTCAAGTTTAGCCCATAAAGTCTTCCAAAAGTAACTCAAGAATTTAACATCGAACCAGAAAAAATAGTCCTAGGCATGCCACGCAACCTAGCGACTTCTTTAAAGAACAAATCCGCAATGTTTGAAGCATCATCGGTTTTATGACAAGCTATAAAATGTGCCATCTTAGAGAATCTATCCACAACAACAAAAATAGAATCCCTCCACTTCTCAGTCCTAGGCAACCCAAAATAAATTCAATATAAATGTGAATCCAAGTTCTTTTTAAGAATAACACGCAAAAGTGTTCCTAAAGTTGTATTGACAACTTCAGTTTGTCCATCCGTTTGAGGATGACAAGTAGTAGAAAACAACAATTTTGTGCCAAGTTTAGCCGATAAAGTATTCCAAAAGTAACTCGAGAATTAAACTTCGCGATCAAAAGCAAAAGTCCTAGTTATGCCATGCAACCTAACGACTTCTCTAAAGAACAAATCCGCAATGTTTGAAGCATCATCGGTTTTATGACAAGCTATAAAATGTGCCATCTTAGAGAATCTATCCACAACAAAAAAAATAGAATCCCTCCCCTTCTCAGTCCTAGGCAACCCAAATTAAAGTCAATATAAATGTCAATCCAAGTTCTTTTTAAGAATAGCACGCAAAAGTGTTCCCAATGTTCTATTGACAACTTCAGTTTGTCCATCCGTTTGAGGATGACAAGTAGTAGAAAACAACAATTTTGTGCCAAGTTTAGCCCAGAAAGTCTTCCAAAAGTAACTCAAGAATTTAAAATCGCGACCAGAAACAATAGTCCTAGGCATGCCATGCAACCTAGCGACTTCTCTAAAGAACAAATCCGCAATGTTTGAAGCATCATCGGTTTTATGACAAGCTATAAAATGTGTCATCTTCTTAGAGAATCTATCCACAACAAAAAAAATAGAATCCCTCCCCTTCTTAGTCCCTGACAACCCAAAATAAAGTCCATATAAATGTCAATCCAAGTTCTTTTTAAGAATAGCACCCAAAAGTGTTCTCAAAGTTCTATTGACAACTTCGGTTTGTCCGTCCCTTTGTGGAGGACAAGTAGTAGAAAACAACAATTTTGTGCCAAGTTTAGCCCAAAAAGTATTCCAAAAGTAACTCAAGAATTTAACATCGCGATCAGAAACAATAGTCCTAGGTATGCCATGCAACCTAGCAACTTCTCTAAAGAACAAATCCGCAATGTTTGAAGCATCATCGGTTTTATGACAAGCTACCAAATGTGCCATCTTAGAGAATCTATCCACAACAACGAAAATAGAATCTCTCCCTTTCTTAGTCCTAGGCAACCCCAAAATAAACTCCATAGAAATGTCAATCCAAGTTCTTTTTAAGAATAGCACGCAAAAGTGTTCCCAAAGTTCTATTGACAATTTCAGTTTGTCCATCCGTTTGAGGATGACAAGTAGTAGAAAACATCAATTTTGTGTCAAGTTTAGCCCATAAAGTCTTCTAAAAGTAACTCAAGAATTTAACATCGAACCAGAAAAAATAGTCCTAGGCATGCCACGCAACCTAGCGACTTCTTTAAAGAACAAATCCGCAATGTTTGAAGCATCATCGGTTTTATGACAAGCTATAAAATGTGCCATCTTAGAGAATCTATCCACAACAACCAAAATAGAATCCCTCCCCTTCTTAGTCCTAGGCAACCAAAATAAAGTCCATAGAAATGTCAATCCAAGTTCTTTTTAAGAACAACACGCAAAAGTGTTCCCAAAGTTCTATTGACAACTTCAGTTTGTCCATCCGTTTGAGGATGACAAGTAGTAGAAAACAACAATTTTTTTGCCAAGTTTAGCCCAAAAATTATTCCAAAAGTAACTCAAGAATTTAAAATCGCGATCAGAAGCAATAGTCCTAGTCATGCCATGCAACCTAACGACTTCTCGAAAGAACAAATCCGCAATGTTTGAACCATCATCGATTTTATGACAAGCTATAAAATGTGCCATCTTAGAGAATCTATCCACAACAACAAAAATAGAATCTCTCCCCTTCTTAGTACTAGGTAAACCCAAAATAAAGTCCATAGAAATATCAATTCAAGTTCTTTTTAAGAATAGCACGCAAAAGTATTCCCAAAGTTCGATTGACAACTTCAGTTTGTCCATCCGTTTGAGGAGGACAAGTAGTAGAAAACAACAATTTTGTGCCAAGTTTAGCACATAAAGTCTTCCAAAAGTAACTTAAGAATTTAACATCGCGATCAGAAGCAATAGTCCTAGTCATGCCATGCAACCTAACAACTTCTCTAAAGAACAAATCCGCAATGTTTGAAGCATCATCGGTTTTATGAAAAGCTATAAAATGTGTCATCTCAGAGAATCTATCCACAACAACGAAAATAGAATCCCTCCCTTTCTTAGTCCTAGGCAACCCCAAAATAAAGTCCATAGAAATGTCAATCCAAGTTCTTTTTAAGAATAGCACGCAAAAGTGTTCCCAAAGTTCTATTGACAACTTCAGTTTGTCCATCCGTTTGAGGATGACAAGTAGTAGAAAACAACAATTTGCCAAGTTTAGCCCATAAAGAATTCCAAAAGTAACTCAAGAATTTAACATCGCGATCAAAAGCAATAGTCCTAGTTATGCCATGCAACCTAACGACTTCTCAAAAGAACAAATCCGCAATGTTTGAAGCATCATCGGTTTTATGACAAGCTATAAAATGTGTCATCTTAGAGAATGTAATGCCCGAGGATTTGATTATCGTAATTTGCTATGAGATTAGTGAATTAAATAGATATAACTGTAAACGGGCCACTACGAGACCAGGTTGGATAAAGAATATAAATTTCACCAATTTCGGGCAGAACTAGTGGCGCTCGAGCGGTAGAAAGTGACCGCCCGAGCGCCAATGTTCCATGGCATCACGTTCGGGCAGAAGGTGTGGCGCCCGGGCGGTAATTTATGACCGCCCGAGCGCCAGAATCTCGCATGGCGGGCAGAACCTTCCGCGCCCAGGCGGTAGGTCTTTACCGCCCGAGCGCCGAGCTCGCGCCCGGGCGGTAAGTTTCGACCGCCCGAGCGCCAGCAAGATTTGGCCAAAGGAAGCCACGTTTCATTGGCATGCAAGGGGCGATATATATAAACGTTAATTGCCTCATAATTCATCAGAAACAAGAACGAGAAAGCTCCGTGAAGCTTTTAGAAATTCTTGCGCCGGTAGTTTGCAATCCGTCCGTTAGATTTGAAATCCGACTTCGGTACCGTGTTTCTATCGTTACAGGCTACGCGTGGACGTAAGTTTTACTATGTTTTGGCATGGCTTGAAATTATGATATTGTAGGAATCAGATATGATTCATATATGTTGTTTTTGACATATTAGACATCGTATAATTACAACCGGATTTAAGAACGGACACCGTATAGAATTGTTATGAATTCTAGAGTTGAATTGACTGGGGTTGATACCAGATTTATATCATTATCAGTTATGAATTGGGGAAATTGATGTAATTGTTTATTATAGAGATTGTGCAGTTGAAATGATACTGAGATCAAGTAGTGACTTGGATAGGTGTTGATTAGATAAGAGATTGATAGATTTTGTGTCAACATTTCCATTTCAGATTCGTATTGTCAACCGTGACAGCAACTATGCGACGAAAGGTATAGTACATGTTTTGTTTGGGGAATCACGACTCAAATGAGATCACATTTGAGTTTCCCAACCAAAATCACATACTTGTTTTATTGTTCATAACTTGATATGATTATGATTGTTATAGATTGGTTTATAGAACTTGTATGCAGATCTTGCTATGCTTTGTTTACAGATCATGTAGCATTGCATTATGCTTGTTTACAGATTTTGTATTCATGCATTAAGATAGGGCAGTCTGGAGATCAGGCAGACTACTAGATGTTCGGCGATATCTCAGCTTAGGGGAAGATCACCGCCCCTATTGTAGACGCGGATACAGATCAGGCCGAAGTCTAGGAATAAGACGTACAGCACCTCGATTGGTAGGGTAGGTGACAGCCAGTGACGTCTTATTCACAACGGGATCCCTAGAGTTTTAGTCGAGTCGCATCTAGACATGATTAGACTCGCATTGCATGATTATATACGAATGACATTCATATTAGCATGTTTCATGTTTTAGATTGTTGTATTGCATGTATACATGTTTATACTGGGATTTGTTCTCACCGGTTTTCCGGCTGTTGTTATGTCTGTATGTGTGCATAACAACAGGTGGGGCAGGATCTGGGTCACGACAGAGATGAGCGATGGACATAGCGTGGTGATCACGGGCCTAGCAGATGGACTAGTAGAGTTACTTTTATCTTGTAATGTATTTCACTACTAGTTACAGAGGATGGATTAAAACAAGAAATGTTGTATCCTATGTTTGTATATTATGTTTGCATGTTGTAAAATAAATAAATAACTGATGTTGTTTAGTTACATTTGAGTAATGTAAAAAGCGAAAATTTGACTCACTTTTATATTATTGATCCATTTAATCCCAAGAAAAAGAATTAGAGCCCGGGTCCCCACAGAGAATCTATCCACAACAACGAAAATAAAATCACTCCCTTTCTTAGTCCTAGGCAACCCCAAAATAAAGTCCATAGAAATGTCAATCCAAGTTTTTTTTAAGAATAGCACGCAAAAGTGTTCCCAGAGTTCTATTGACAATTTCAGTTTGTCCATCCGTTTGAGGATGACAAGTAGTAGAAAACATCAATTTTGTGTCAAGTTTAACCCATAAAGTCTTCCAAAAGTAACTCAAGAATTTAACATCGAACCAGAAAAAATAGTCCTAGGCATGCCACGCAACCTAGCGACTTCATTAAAGAACAAATCCGCAATGTTTGAAGCATCATCGGTTTTATGACAAGCTATAAAATGTGCTATCTTAGAGAATCTATCCACAACAACCAAAATAGAATCCCTCCCCTTCTTAGTCCTAGGCAACCAAAATAAAGTCCATAGAAATGTCAATCCAAGTTCTTTTTAAGAATAGCACGCAAAAGTGTTCCCAAAGTTCTATTGACAACTTCAGTTTGTCCATCCGTTTGAGGATGACAAGTAGTAGAAAACAACAATTTTGTGCCAAGTTTAGCCCAAAAAGTATTCCAAAAGTAACTCAAGAATTTAACATCGCGATCAGAAGCAATAGTCCTAGTCATGCCATGCAACCTAACGACTTCTCGAAAGAACAAATCCGCAATGTTTGAACCATCATCGATTTTATGACAAGCTATAAAATATGCCATCTTAGAGAATCTATCCACAACAACAAAAATAGAATCTCTCCCCTTCTTAGTACTAGGCAAACCCAAAATAAAGTCCATAGAAATATCAATTCAAGTTCTTTTTAAGAATAGCACGCAAAAGTGTTCCCAAAGTTCTTTTGACAACTTCAGTTTGTCCATCCGTTTGAGGATGACAAGTAGTAGAAAACAACAATTTTGTGCCAAGTTTAAGCAAGAAAGTCTTCCAAAAGTAACTCAATAATTTAACATCGCGACCAGAAACAATAGTCCTAGGCATGCCATGCAACCTAGCGACGTCTCTAAAGAACAAATACGCAATGTTTGAAGCATCATCGGTTTTACGACAAGCTATAAAATGTGCCATCTTAGAGAATCTATCCACAACAAAAAAAATAGAAACCATCCCCTTCTTAGTCCTAGGCAACCCAAAATAAAGTCCATAGAAATGTCAATCCAAGTTCTTTTTAAGAATAGCACGCAAAAGTGTTCCAAAAGTTCTATTGACAACTTCAGTTTGTCCATCCGTTTGAGGAGGACAAGTAGTAGAAAACAACAATTTTGTGCCAAGTTTAGCACATAAAGTCTTCCAAAAGTAACTCAAGAATTTAACATCGCGATCAGAAGCAATAGTCCTAGTCATGCCATGCAACCTAAGGACTTCTCTAAAGAACAAATCCGCAATGTTTGAAGCATCATCGGTTTTATGACAAGCTATAAAATGTGCCATCTTAGAGAATCTATCCACAACAACAAAAATAGAATCCCTCCCCTTCTTAGTCCTAGGCAACCCAAAATAAATTCAATATAAATGTCAATCCAAGTTCTTTTTAAGAATAACACGCAAAAGTGTTCCTAAAGTTGTATTGACAAATTCAGTTTGTCCATCCGTTTGAGGATGACAAGTAGTAGAAAACAACAATTTTGTGCCAAGTTTAGCCCATAAAGTATTCCAAAAGTAACTACAGAATTTAACTTCGCAATCAAAAGCAAAAGTCCTAGTTATGCCATGCAACCTAACGACTTCTCTAAAGAACAAATCCGCAATGTTTGAAGCATCATCGGTTTTATGACAAGCTATAAAATGTGCCATCTTAGAGAATCTATCCACAACAACAAAAATAGAATCCCTCCCCTTCTCAGTCCTAGGCAACCTAAATTAAAGTCAATATAAATGTCAATCCAAGTTCTTTTTAAGAATAGCACGCAAAAGTGTTCCTAAAGTTCTATTGACACTTCAGTTTGTCCATCCATTTGAGGATGACAAGTAGTAGAAAACAACAATTTTGTGTCAAGTTTAGCCCAGAAAGTTTTCCAAAAGTAACTCAATAATTTAACATCGCGACCAGAAACAATAGTCCTAGGCATGCCATGCAACCTAGTGACTTCTCTAAAGAACAAATCCGCAATGTTTGAAGCATCATCGGTTTTACGACAAGCTATAAAATGTGCCATCTTAGAGAATCTATCCACAACAAAAAAAATAGAATCCCTCCCCTTCTTAGTCCTAGACAACCCAAAATAAAGTCCATAGAAATGTCAATCCAAGTTCTTTTTAAGAATAGCACGCAAAAGTGTTCTCAAAGTTCTATTGACAACTTCGGTTTGTCCATCCCTTTGAGGAGGACAAGTAGTAGAAAACAACAATTTTGTGCCAAGTTTAGCCCAAAAAGTATTCCAAAAGTAACTCAAGAATTTAACATCGCGATCAGAAACAATAGTCCTAGGCATGCCATGCAACCTAGCAACTTCTTTAAAGAACAAATCCGCAATGTTTGAAGCATCATCAGTTTTATGACAAGCTATAAAATGTGCCATCTTAGAGAATCTATCCACAACAACGAAAATAGAATCTCTCCCTTTCTTAGTCCTAGGCAACCCCAAAATAAACTCCATAGAAATGTCAATCCAAGTTCTTTTTAAGAATAGCACGCAAAAGTGTTCCCAAAGTTCTATTGACAACTTTAGTTTGTCCATCCGTTTGAGGATGACAAGTAGTAGAAAACAACAATTTTGTGCCAAGTTTAGCCCAAAAAGTATTCCAAAAGTAACTCAAGAATTTAACATCGCGATCAGAAGCAATATTCCTAGTCATGCCATGCAACATAACGACTTCTCGAAAGAACAAATCCGCAATGTTTGAACCATCATCGATTTTATGACAAGCTATAAAATGTGCCATCTTAGAAATCTATCCACAACAACAAAAATAGAATCCCTCCCCTTCTTAGTACTAGGTAAACCCAAAATAAAGTCCATAGAAATATCAATTCAAGTTCTTTTTAAGAATAGCACGCAAAAGTGTTCCCAAAGTTCTATTGACAACTTCAGTTTGTCCATCCGTTTGAGGATGACAAGTAGTAGAAAACAACAATTTTGTGCCAAGTTTAGCCCAGAAAGTCTTCCAAAAGTAACTCAATAATTTAACATCGCGACCAGAAACAATAGTCCTAGGCATGCCATGCAACCTAGCGACTGTCTCTAAAGAACAAATCCGCAATGTTTGAAGCATCATCGGTTTTACGTTAAGCTATAAAATGTGCCATCTTAGAGAATCTATCCACAACAAAAAAAATAGAAACCATCCCCTTCTTAGTCCTAGGCAACCCAAAATAAAGTCCATAGAAATGTCAATCCAAGTTCTTTTTAAGAATAGCACGCAAAAGTGTTCTCAAAGTTCTATTGACAACTTCGGTTTGTCCATCCCTTTGAGGAGGACAAGTAGTAGAAAACAACAATTTTGTATCAAATTTAGCCCAAAAAGTATTCCAAAAGTAACTCAAGAATTTAACATCGCGATCAGAAACAATAGTCCTAGGCATGCCATGCAACCTAGCAACTTCTCTAAAGAACAAATCCGCAATGTTTGTAGCATCATCGGTTTTATGACAAGCTATAAAATGTGCCATCTTAGAGAATCTATCCACAACAACGAAAATAGAATCTCTCCCTTTCTTAGTCCTAGGCAACCCCAAAATAAAGTCCATAGAAATGTCAATCCAAGTTCTTTTTAAGAATAGCACGCAAAAGTGTTCTCAAAGTTCTATTGACAATTTCAGTTTGTCCATCCGTTTGAGGATGACAAGTAGTAGAAAACATCAATTTTGTGTCAAGTTTAGCCCATAAAGTCTTCCAAAAGTAACTCAAGAATTTAACATCGAACCAGAAAAAATAGTCCTAGGCATGCCACGCTACCTAGCGACTTCTTTAAAGAACAAATCCGCAATGTTTGAAGCATCATCGGTTTTATGACAAGCTATAAAATGTGCCATCTTAGAGAATCTATCCACAACAACCAAAATAGAATCCCTCCCCTTCTTAGTCCTAGGCAACCAAAATAAAGTCCATAGAAATGTCAATCCAAGTTCTTTTTAAGAATAGCACGCAAAAGTGTTCCCAAAGTTCTATTGACAACTTCAGTTTGTCCATCCGTTTGAGGATGACAAGTAGTAGAAAACAACAATTTTGTGCCAAGTTTAGCCCAAAAAGTATTCCAAGTAACTCAAGAATTTAACATCGCGATCAGAAGCAATAGTCCTAGTCATGCCATGCAACCTAACGACTTCTCGAAAGAACAAATCCGCAATGTTTGAACCATCATCGATTTTATGACAAGCTATAAAATGTGCCATCTTAGAGAATCTATCCACAACAACAAAAATAGAATCCCTCCCCTCTTAGTACTAGGTAAACCCAAAATAAAGTCCATAGAAATATCAATTCAAGTTCTTTTTAAGAATAGCACGCAAAAGTGTTCCCAAAGTTCTATTGACAACTTCAGTTTGTTCATCCGTTTGAGGATGACAAGTAGTAGAAAACAACAATTTTGTGCCAAGTTTAGCCCAGAAAGTCTTCCAAAAGTAACTCAATAATTTAACATCGCGACCAGAAACAATAGTACTAGGCATGCCATGCAACCTAGCGACGTATCTAAAGAACAAATCCGCAATGTTTGAAGCATCATCGGTTTTATGACAAGCTATAAAATGTGCCATCTTAGAGAATCTATCCACAACAAAAAAAATAGAAACCATCCCCTTCTTAGTCCTAGGAAACCCAAAATAAAGTCCATAGAAATGTTAATCCAAGTTCTTTTTAAGAATAGCACGCAAAAGTGTTCCAAAAGTTCTATTGACAACTTCAGTTTGTCCATCCGTTTGAGGAGGACAAGTAGTAGAAAACAACAATTTTGTGCCAAGTTTAGCACATAAAGTCTTCCAAAAGAAACTCAAGAATTTAACATCGCGATCAGAAGCAATAGTCCTAGTCATGCCATGCAACCTAAGGACTTCTCTAAAGAACAAATCCGCAATGTTTGAAGCATCATCGGTTTATGACAAGCTATAAAATGTGCTGTTAGAGTAGGTGCCCGTCGAGCCAAGTGTTGGCCGAGTGTTCACAATGAAACTCTATGTATAAGCAGTCTTTATTTTAATAATATTTGAAATTATTATTTTGGCAAATCTTTATCTGTATACCCATGCTAGCTGCATAGATAAAGCCCTTGAATATACGAATAGTAGAAAGAATATGAGATGCTCATATGATGAGTATCATGAAACTCATATTTGTAATACTGTATATTCTAAACGGTTCCTAGTCGATTCAGCCGCCACTAAGAAGGATATAGGCCGCTCGAGTTAGAGACTAGTATCTGCGATGTGAGTACCATGTTTCATTGGTAGGGGACATTGTGATGTCCGAACATGCAGATAGGTGCTCCTTGTAGAGTGCACTGAACAACCCTCCATAAAAGGACTTTCCAAGTGGTTCTCACTTATCGAGTGGAAAAGTCCTGGTTTATGGTTGTACAGAATTAGTCCTTATGACCCGGGACAACATTGAGACTCTATGTGCTAGAATTACACTTTGACTTGTTTACCGACTCTCATGGGGTCATCAGGTGGCAAGGTTGGGTGTTCTGTCGAAACACATAGGAGTCGATGCATTGTAGTCGGGGATTCACCGCTTACCTTCGGGTATGGATATCCTATGTGTTATCATGTGTATGTAGATCGAAATCTCTGGCCAGAGTATGGTTGTAATTATGAAAGGGGTTTCATAGATTACACCATCGATGCAACTACGACATGACACATAGTATCGATTCTTGGACAACTCTCGATAAACCAATGGTTGTCGAATCGATCGGGATATATGAGTTGAAGGGACCGTACTGTACGCTAACCATAATTGAATGGTTCTTGCAGGCACTATCATGTGATACCTAGGGAATCACGTAAGCGATGCTGCTAGGCGTTTAACGTGATTGGTTGGGTACTATCAGACTTGAGTTCTGACGTTCTTACTATCAAGGAGTTGATAAGTAAGAATGGAGCAATTGGGGTATGCTCGAATAAGGACATGTTTAGTCCGAATCACATGGAGATGTGAACCCACGGCTAGTTGTATCAATGAACCATTGAGGGCCACACAAGTACTAGCTTTGTAAATCCCGATGAGAAGTAAAATAGTTCAATGTGTTGAACGGCTTATAAAGGAGTTTATAAGCGTAAGGAAAATTGGAAGTATGACTTCTATAAAGGAGAAAATAGTTCAAAGTGTTGAACGGCTTATAAATGTGTTTATAAGTGTAAAGAAAAATAGAAGTATGACTTCTATGAGAGAAATATAAATTTTGATTTATGGAAGTGTTCCTAAATTAAAATTTGGGCCAAGTGAATAATGTAATTGAAAATTGTGATTTTCATAGACATTATTATGGACTAAATAAATTAATTCAAGTGTTGAATTAATTAAACACTAGTGGGCCTAGTAGAGCCCAAATAATTAAATTAATTCAAGTGTTGGATTAATTAAATAATATTGAGTCTTGTAGAGCTCAATTAAAATAATTATTTAAACTAGTGGGACTTGAGTAAATTCAAGTAATGTTTAATTAGTCTCAAATATGTTTGAGATAATTAAATTTAGTCCAAAGTTTTTAATTTGATTAAAAACTATATTATATGCATGCATGGGAGGTGAAGAGGTGGAGATTACTTTTGAATAAAAAATTGCATGGCATGCAACTTTTTCACTTTTGCTTTTTGCAACACCAAGACAAGAAAATTAATTCATTCTCCCTCTTCTCCACATGAAGCATGGCCGAAACCTCTACTACTTTTCTCTCCAAGTTTTCTCCATTTTTGTGTTCTTCAATTGTTGAAGAATAAACACACTTCTCTTTGAAAAATCCTCACATTTTTCTAGTGCAAATTATGAGGGGATTTCCCTAGTTAGTGGTGGGCCTAATTTGAAGGAAAGTTTCAAGGTTTTGGAGGAGAGCTTGTAGATTTCTTCATGCCATTCAAGAGCTAAGGTGTTCACACCTTAGTTGGAGCCACAATCAACTTTTAAAGTTGATAGGTAATATTTCTTTAACATCCTATGAATGATGTTTTTGTTTTTGTAAATATTGCACAAGTCCTAGGGGTGGCCGAAATATTCCCTTAAAATTTTGATTTTTATGCTTCCGTTGCGTTTCCGGCCACCGTAACCGGTCCGCTTTCAAGTGGTATCCGAGCTTAGGTTACGGATTTTGTGTAATATTTGCATAATATTATGTTGAGATCGATTTCTAACCGTTTGAGATTTTTTTGTGCAAAAATATCATAAGGCCGAAAATTAGAAAAACAAAAAAAAAAATGTTTTTCGGGCAGCCCGAGGGGCTGCCCGAGGGGCTGCCCGAAAATTTCGGGCAGCATAGGGCAGCCCGAGGGGCTGCCCGAAATGTTCAGTTTTTAAAATAAAAAAAAAAAATTTTTTTGTTGTTGCCGGAATCCGGCGACGGAGCTCCGGCGACGGCGATGACGGCTAGGGTTTCCAAAAGTGTTTTGGTTAATCCAAGTGTCATGGGCCTTGAGATGTTGGGCCATTGGATGGCCAACATAATTTGTGAAATTTAAATGGGCCAAAGTATTTTTGGTGAAAAATGGTTTTTGGGCCCTTAAGTTTAAATTTACAATTGTTGCACATGTTTTCTCATAAAATAAATAATTGAAGTTGGACTTTAATTATTTATAGTAAATTGTGATTTACAAGAAATTCGATTATAAATAAATTAATTTGAAAGTAGACAAAGGTGTTTGTATACTTTGTTAATTTAATTTATAATTGTGGCGGTTAGTGATTGGATCAAGATATATAATATTGGATCAATTAATTATAGTGATAATTAATTGATGGTGTATGATATGTGATATTATGCATGAAGGATGATCAAAAGCCCAAGCCCAATTTGCTAGGTGTATGCTAGGATATTTGTGTTGTATGATTGTAATAATTATCAATTTAAAGTGGGCTTGGTTTATGGCCCGTTCCCACCCCCCATGAGATGTATCCCTATGTGCCATGGATATTTAATTGTAAATATTAGAATAGGTGAAGATCAAGATTGGAAGATGGTGGCCTTGGTGATTATGAAGATCGAAGACATGTAATATTGGATGCTAATGTAATAATGTAGTTGCATTTGCATCCCGTGCATTTACCCTAGGATTGGACCTAGGCCCGTGTTTGGCTCACACGGGCCATTAGTGTTGGGGCAATTGATCATCCTTGTATTGTTTACTGTTTATAATATATGCATGATATGTTATAAATAATGAGTATGTGCGTTATTATTATGATAATAACAAAGTTGCATGAATCCGGCAAACATACGATCAAACATGGCGAGCTTTTAAAATAAAATTAATGATGAGACCTTTCAAAATTAAAAACCCTCATTTTGAATAAGATTCAAAATTAATATCAAGCCCGAAAAGGGGAATTATAAATTTGTTTATAATTTCCTTGTCTTCCATCGACAATGGGTGCATGATGAACGCTACCCGTACTCGGGGCTCGGCTCATATTATTGAGGGGGCCCTGGGTGCCGGAAAGCTGTGACATCCATTGACATAGTGATGTGAACTACGTGGAACTCCCATGATTTCGGCTCATATTATTGAGGGAACTCATGGCGACCGTCCATTAAGGTTCAACATCGATGGGTAAGGCTTGACACGTAAAGATGAACGACGTCATATTATTGGGTCCTAATCAAACGTGAGACAAAAGTATACGTAGAGGGTTGCATGGCGATGCAATTGGAAACTACCTTTTAGGAGTTGTGATGGCCGATATTATTCGGGATCACAATTCGCTAATTGGACCTTACGTACCTACTGAGGAAAGTGTTTCCCGTTTTCACTAGAGGGTAGTGAAAGATGTCAAAACAGTGGGAGTAAATATTTATAAAGTTAAAGTCCATACTTTATATCTTACCAAATATTTTAAAATAGTCATCAACATTTATCTGTTTTTACTTTTCAGTACAAATCAACAATGTCTTCGATGCGCAATTCGATATCTATAATACTCGACAAACACATATTAACTGGACCTAATTACCTCACTTGGCTAAGAAATTTGAAAATAGTCTTAAATTCGGAAAGGGTAACATATACACTGACTCAGTCGCCCCCTGTTGAGGCTCCGACTGACTGCACTCCTGAGGAATTGCAGGCTTACGAGGAATGGTGTGACCATGACTTGATAGCTAGGTGTTATATGCTGACTTCTATGAACGATGAGCTACAGAGGCGTTTTGAGGGTGCAAAGAATGCTGCTGACATTCATTTGCACCTCAAGGAGCTCTTTGGAGAGCAAACGCGTCCTCTTAGGCATGCAACCGTCAAGGAGCTGATCACTTTGCGCATGCGAGATGGGGCCTCGGTCCATGAGCATGGCCTAAAGGTGATCGGGCTCGTGGACAAGCTCGTTGGCATGGATTTGATCTTGCCTTCGGAGTTGACCACCGACGTGTTGCTGTTATCGCTGCCTAGCTCATTTGATCCTTTTGTGGTGAATTTCAACATGAACAAGATGGAACCGACCCTTGAGGAGTTGGTGAACATGCTTGTTACGTTTGAATCCACCATCAAGAAAGAGAAGTTGGTTCTTTATGTGGGTTCTTCATCTGGTACGAAGATTGATCCACATGGGAAGGGAAAGAAGAGTTCTTTCCAACGTCCCGAGAAGAACGTGCCCCTGTTGAGGCAATCTCCGAACCCTGTTGAGGCAGCCAGACCAGTTAAGGCTGACAAGACTAATGATGTATGTCATCACTGCAAGAAGCCTGGACATTGGAGGCGAAATTGCAAAGAATATCTTGCCCAGAAGTGTTCTGGAAACGGTATGTTCTAGATTTAAGTAAACATTTTAATTAACTCTACTTCTTGGGTATTAGATACCGGTTGTGACTCACATCTCTGTAATGGGTTACAGGTGATGGGAAGAAGTAGGAAGCTTAAGGAAGGTGTGACCTTCTTGAGAATGGGCAATGGAGCAAGAGTTGCTGCCAAGGCTATTGAGGATGTTTACTTATTGTTGAACAATAGTTTAAGTTAATTTTGTGAGATGTTTTGTTTGTACCTAATTTTGTAAAACATTGTTTCCATTTCTATTATGATAAAAATGGATATTCTTGTTTATTTAGCAAAGGTGTTTGCAACATTTACAAGAATGAATGTTTAATTGGTACTTGAGAACTTGAAAAACGATCTCTATAACTTAAAAGTAAAAGATATTCTACTAAATGTCCATTCAAAGGCAAATACCATATGAGATATGGATGGGTAAGCCTCCCAAATATTCTTATCTTAGAATATGGGGAGCCCTGCTTATGTGAAGCAGGAAAGTGGGAGATAAATTGGATTGTTGATCCATTTTATGTTACTTTGTGGGATATCCAAGGAATTGAGTTGGATATTATTTCTATCATCCCCAAGAAACAAAGGTGTTTGTTTCTAGGAATGCAACCTTTTAGGAAAGGGATTTTCTATTGGATAGAAAAAGGCAGATGATAGAACTCGAAGAGGTTCGAGAGAAACCCACAATTATAGAACCCACACCCGATGAGCCAAGAGAGGAGATACAAGCTCCTAGCATATACGAGAAAGTCTCGAGACCACCTATGAGGTATGGTCTGCTTCTTGAAGAGGGCCATGATGAGCCTAACCATGGATGTGATCCAAGGACCTTCAAGAAAGCGTTATCTGATGCCGATTCATCCAAGTGGCTTGAAGCAATGGAATCTGAGATGAATTCCATGCATTCGAACCAAGTGTAGGATCTTGTGGATCCACCTGTGGGAACTGTTCCCACAGGGACTTGGGGAGGATGGGAAGGTGTTGACCTTCAAGGCGCGATTGGTGGCAAAAGGGTGTACTCAAAGACAAGGAGTTGACTTTGAGGAAACCTTTTCCCAATCGCAATGCTCAAGTCCATAAGGATTTTATTAGCCATAGCTGCATAGTATGACTATGAGATATGGCAGATGGATGTCAAGACAAACTTTCTTAAATGGGGATTTTAAGAAAATTATTTACATGTCTAAACCTGAAGGGTTTACATCTATCGGAAGTGAGCATATGGTATGCAAACTTCAAAGATCTATTTATGATCTAAAGCAGGCATCTAGGAGTTGGAACCTCAGATTCGACAGTACAATCAAATAGTTTGATTTACTAAGAATCATGAGAGACCCTGTGTGTATAAGAAGGTCAGTGGGAGTGTTGTGACATTCCCGGTATTTTATGTTGATGACATTCTACTCATTGGGAATGATGTAGGAATGTTGCAATCAACTAAGATATGATTAGCGAGTGAGTTCTCGATGTAGGACTTGGGTGAAGCATCTTTTGTATTGGGATACAGATCTATTGAGATAGATCGAAAAGATGGCTTGGTATCACCCAGTCCACATACATGATACCATCGTGAAGCGGTTCTCGATGGATGAGTCCGTGAGAGGACGTCTACCTGTGTGTCATGGCGTGTCCATATCCAAGTCTGTCTCCCAAGACAGATGCAGAGATAGTGGCGATGACACGCATTCCGTATACTTCGGAAATTGGTAATATCATGTATGGGATGATATCTACACGTCCTGACGTGGCATTTGCACTATGTGTAGTGAAAGGATATCAATCGAACCCTGGTCTTCCACACCTGAAAGCTGTGAAAGACATCCTCAAGCAGTTGAGAAGGACCAATAAGTTGTTCTTGGTCTATGGGGTAGAGAACTGAAATTGGAAGGCTATACCGACTCTAGCTTCCAAAGCGATATCGATAACTCGAAGTCAACCTCTATTTTGTATTCATGCTCAATGGTGCTGCTGTCTCTTGGAAGAGTTCCAAGCAAGACAATATTACGGATTCCAGCACAGAGGCCGAATACATTGCTGCATCAGATGCAGCAAGAGAGGCTGTTTGGATAAGGAATTTCGTCCAAGAGTTGGGCGTCATTCCTAATGGAGTTGCTCCTATCCCGGTGTTGTGTGACAACACGGGAGCTTTAGCTCAAGCAAAGGAGCCAAGGTCTCATCAGAAATCCAAACTCGTATTGAGAAAGTACCACATCCTCGGAGAGATTGTGGAAAGAAGAGTAGTGTCTATTGACAAAGTCGGCTCCGCAGATTATGTTGTTGATCCACTAGCTAAGCCTTTACCTGGACCATTGTTCAACAAGCATCGCGAATCAATGGGTTTTGAACATATGGGTAGTTGGCTCTAGTGCAAGTGGGAGATTGTTAGAGTAGGTGCCCGTCGAGCCAAGTGTTGGCCGAGTGTTCACAATGAAACTCTATGTATAAGCAGTCTTTATTTTAATAATATTTGAAATTATTATTTTGGCAAATCTTTATCTGTATACCCATGCTAGCTGCATAGATAAAGCCCTTGAATATACGAATAGTAGAAAGAATATGAGATGCTCATATGATGAGTATCATGAAACTCATATTTGTAATACTGTATATTCTAAACGGTTCCTAGTCGATTCAGCCGCCACTAAGAAGGATATAGGCCGCTCGAGTTAGAGACTAGTATCTGCGATGTGAGTACCATGTTTCATTGGTAGGGGACATTGTGATGTCCGAACATGCAGATAGGTGCTCCTTGTAGAGTGCACTGAACAACCCTCCATAAAAGGACTTTCCAAGTGGTTCTCACTTATCGAGTGGAAAAGTCCTGGTTTATGGTTGTACAGAATTAGTCCTTATGACCCGGGACAACATTGAGACTCTATGTGCTAGAATTACACTTTGACTTGTTTACCGACTCTCATGGGGTCATCAGGTGGCAAGGTTGGGTGTTCTGTCGAAACACATAGGAGTCGATGCATTGTAGTCGGGGATTCACCGCTTACCTTCGGGTATGGATATCCTATGTGTTATCATGTGTATGTAGATCGAAATCTCTGGCCAGAGTATGGTTGTAATTATGAAAGGGGTTTCATAGATTACACCATCGATGCAACTACGACATGACACATAGTATCGATTCTTGGACAACTCTCGATAAACCAATGGTTGTCGAATCGATCGGGATATATGAGTTGAAGGGACCGTACTGTACGCTAACCATAATTGAATGGTTCTTGCAGGCACTATCATGTGATACCTAGGGAATCACGTAAGCGATGCTGCTAGGCGTTTAACGTGATTGGTTGGGTACTATCAGACTTGAGTTCTGACGTTCTTACTATCAAGGAGTTGATAAGTAAGAATGGAGCAATTGGGGTATGCTCGAATAAGGACATGTTTAGTCCGAATCACATGGAGATGTGAACCCACGGCTAGTTGTATCAATGAACCATTGAGGGCCACACAAGTACTAGCTTTGTAAATCCCGATGAGAAGTAAAATAGTTCAATGTGTTGAACGGCTTATAAAGGAGTTTATAAGCGTAAGGAAAATTGGAAGTATGACTTCTATAAAGGAGAAAATAGTTCAAAGTGTTGAACGGCTTATAAATGTGTTTATAAGTGTAAAGAAAAATAGAAGTATGACTTCTATGAGAGAAATATAAATTTTGATTTATGGAAGTGTTCCTAAATTAAAATTTGGGCCAAGTGAATAATGTAATTGAAAATTGTGATTTTCATAGACATTATTATGGACTAAATAAATTAATTCAAGTGTTGAATTAATTAAACACTAGTGGGCCTAGTAGAGCCCAAATAATTAAATTAATTCAAGTGTTGGATTAATTAAATAATATTGAGTCTTGTAGAGCTCAATTAAAATAATTATTTAAACTAGTGGGACTTGAGTAAATTCAAGTAATGTTTAATTAGTCTCAAATATGTTTGAGATAATTAAATTTAGTCCAAAGTTTTTAATTTGATTAAAAACTATATTATATGCATGCATGGGAGGTGAAGAGGTGGAGATTACTTTTGAATAAAAAATTGCATGGCATGCAACTTTTTCACTTTTGCTTTTTGCAACACCAAGACAAGAAAATTAATTCATTCTCCCTCTTCTCCACATGAAGCATGGCCGAAACCTCTACTACTTTTCTCTCCAAGTTTTCTCCATTTTTGTGTTCTTCAATTGTTGAAGAATAAACACACTTCTCTTTGAAAAATCCTCACATTTTTCTAGTGCAAATTGTGAGGGGATTTCCCTAGTTAGTGGTGGGCCTAATTTGAAGGAAAGTTTCAAGGTTTTGGAGGAGAGCTTGTAGATTTCTTCATGCCATTCAAGAGCTAAGGTGTTCACACCTTAGTTGGAGCCACAATCAACTTTTAAAGTTGATAGGTAATATTTCTTTAACATCCTATGAATGATGTTTTTGTTTTTGTAAATATTGCACAAGTCCTAGGGGTGGCCGAAATATTCCCTTAAAATTTTGATTTTTATGCTTCCGTTGCGTTTCCGGCCACCGTAACCGGTCCGCTTTCATGTGCCATCTTAGAGAATCTATCCACAACAACAAAAATAGAATCCCTCCCCTTCTTAGTCCTAGGCAACCCAAAATAAATTCAATATAAATGTCAATTCAAGTTCTTTTTAAGAATAACACGCAAAAGTGTTCCTAAAGTTGTATTGACAACTTCAGTTTGTCCATCTATTTGAGTATGACAAGTAGTAGAAAACAACAATTTTGTGCCAAGTTTATCCCATAAAGTATTCAAAAAGTAACTCAAGAATTTAACTTCGCGATCAAAAGCAAAAGTCCTAGTTATGCCATGCAACCTAACGACTTCTCTAAAGAACAAATCCGCAATGTTTGAAGCATCATCGGTTTTATGACAAGCTATAAAATGTGCCATCTTAGAGAATCTATCCACAACAACAAAAATAGAATCCCTCCCCTTCTCAGTCCTAGGCAACCCAAATTAAAGTCAATATAAATGTCAATCCAAGTTCTTTTTAAGAATAGCACGCAAAAGTGTTCCTAAAGTTCTATTGACACTTCAGTTTGTCCATCCGTTTGAGGATGACAAGTAGTAGAAAACAACAATTTTGTGTCAAGTTTAACCCAGAAAGTTTTCCAAAAGTAACTCAATAATTTAACATCGCGACCAGAAACTGTAAGGCTCGAAAATTTAGTTATCATAATCAGATGGATTTGTTGATAATTAAGATGATTGTAGATGTATTTTATTGAATTTAAAAAGAAGGCAAAATGTACAAAAGGAATGTAAAAACTCGAAGCATGGCGCACATGCGCGAAGGCATGCGCGCAGCGTAGCACGAGGCGTCCAGTAGCCTCGGCGCATATGCGCGAGGTATTGCGCGCATATGCGCGGCACCGCCAGTAGCGCTGGCGCATATGCGCGGGGAGAGTTGGCGCATATGCGCGAGGAGTGAAATGGCTAAGCTGCCGAGACCGTAGGTCTCGCGCATATGCGCGAGTAGTGTCCGCGCATATGCGCGAGACGTGTATTTCAAAAGATTTGCCATGTGTCTTGAACCATGCAATATATATATAGAGGTGGCACGAATTCTTCTCATTCCAGCCAGAGTCGACGCTTTCAGAGGAAGGGAGATTCTTGTTCTTAGGTTCTCTAAATTATGCTTTGGCAAGATTTAGCAATCCAAATTCAAATCCGACTGCGGTTTTGAGCTCCTCTCTTTATTATCTACAAGGTGATGTAAGTTTTATGTAATTTCAACAAGTTTCGAAATTCAGATGTTTGGGAAATTAGAATATGATAGTTATATTGTGTTCTTGATGTATTGAGCATGATATATTCGTAAACGGATCGAAGAACGGATGTCATATGCAATTGTTACAATTTTTATAGCATGTTTAGAACTAAATATGCAGATTTTGGGTACTATGACATGTTTTGGATGAATATTGTATTGGATTATGATTGAGTATAAGATAGTGTTGATATCTGTTGAGAATTTGATTGACCGGTATCAAGAATTACGTCGTTATGCCGTCGAAATGTATTGAGATCACGTAGTGACTTGGATATATGTTGATTTAGATTAGAAATTGATAGAGTGCGTATTCACATTTCCATTTCAGATTCGTATTGGCGACCGTGACAGCGATTCTACGATGAAAGGTATAGTACATGGTTTGTTTGGGGAATCACGACTCAAATGAGATCACATTTGAGTTTCCCAACCAAAATCACATATTTGTTTTATTGTTCCTACCTTGATATGATTATGATTGTTATAGATTGGTTTATAGAACTTGTATGCAGATCTTGCTATGCTTTGTTTACAGATCGTGTAGCATTGCATTATGCTTGTTTGCAGATTTTGTATTCATGCATTAAGATAGGGCAGTCTGGAGATCAGGCAGACTACTAGATGTTCGGCGATATCTCAGCTTAGGGGAAGATCACCGCCCCTTTGTAGACGTGGATACAGATCAGGCCGAAGTCTAGGAATAAGATGTACAGCACCTCGATTGGTAGGGTAGGTGACAGCCAGTGACGTCTTATTCACAACGGGATCCCTAGAGTTCTAGTCGAGTCGAGTCTAGACATGATTAGATTCACATTGCATGATTTTATATGAATGACATTCATATCAGCATGTTTCATGTTTAGATTTTTTATATGCATGTTACATGTTTATACTGGGATTTGTTCTCACCGGTTTTCCGGCTGTTGTTATGTCTGTATGTGTGCATAACAACAGGTGGGGCAGGATCTGGGTCACGACAGAGATGAGCGATGGACATAGCGTGGTGATCTCGGGCGTAGCAGAGGACTAGTGGTTCTTTTGCTAGACTTGTACTACCGTTTGTTTATAGATGGTATTAAACACTAGTTGTAAGAACAAGACTTTTATTTTATGTTTGTATATTATGCTAATGTAATAAAATAGAGACATGTTTTATGCCTAGTTAGTAACATTTGATTGAAGGTTAAAAAGCGAAAAATTGACCCACGTTTTAGAATAATGATCCATTTAATCCCAAGAAAAAGAATTAGAGCCCGGGTCCCCACAGAAACAATAGTCCTAGGCATGCCATGCAACCTAGCGACTTCTCTAAAGAACAAATCCGCAATGTTTGAAGCATCATCGGTTTTATGACAAGCTATAAAATGTGCCATCTTAGAGAATCTATCCACAACAAAAAAAAAATATAATCTCTCCCCTTCTTAGTGTTAGAGTAGGTGCCCGTCGAGCCAAGTGTTGGCCGAGTGTTCACAATGAAACTCTATGAATAAGCAGTCTTTATTTTAATAATATTTGAAATTATTATTTTGGCGAATCTTTATCTGTATACCCATGCTAGCTGCATAGATAAAGCCCTTGAATATACAAATAGTAGAAAGAATATGAGATGCTCATATGATGAGTATCATGAAACTCATATTTGTAATACTGTATATTCTAAACGGTTCCTAGTCGATTCAGCCGCCACTAAGAAGGATATAGGCCGCTCGAGTTAGAGACTAGTATCTGCGATGTGAGTACCATGTTTCATTGGTAGGGGACATTGTGATGTCCGAACATGCAGATAGGTGCTCCTTGTAGAGTGCACTGAACAACCCTCCATAAAAGGACTTTCCAAGTGGTTCTCACTTATCGAGTGGAAAAGTCCTGGTTTATGGTTGTACAGAATTAGTCCTTATGACCCGGGACAACATTGAGACTCTATGTGCTAGAATTACACTTTGACTTGTTTACCGACTCTCATGGGGTCATCAGGTGGCAAGGTTGGGTGTTATGTCGAAACACATAGGAGTCGATGCATTGTAGTCGGGGATTCACCGCTTACCTTCGGGTATGGATATCCTATGTGTTATCATGTGTATGTAGATCGAAATCTCTGGCCAGAGTATGGTTGTAATTATGAAAGGGGTTTCATAGATTACACCATCGATGCAACTACAACATGACACATAGTATCGATTCATTGACAACTCTCGATAAACCAATGGTTGTCGAATCGATCGGGATATATGAGTTGAAGGGACCGTACTGTACGCTAACCATAATTGAATGGTTCTTGCAGGCACTATCATGTGATACCTAGGGAATCACGTAAGCGATGCTGCTAGGCGTTTAACGTGATTGGTTGGGTACTATCAGACTTGAGTTCTGACGTTCTTACTATCAAGGAGTTGATAAGTAAGAATGGAGCAATTGGGGTATGCTCGAATAAGGACATGTTTAGTCCGAATCACATGGAGATGTGAACCCACGGCTAGTTGTATCAATGAACCATTGAGGGCCACACAAGTACTAGCTTTGTAAATCCCGATGAGAAGTAAAAATAGTTCAATGTGTTGAACGGCTTATAAAGGAGTTTATAAGCGTAAAGAAAATTAGAAGTATGACTTCTATAAAGGAGAAAATAGTTCAATGTGTTGAACGACTTATAAATGAGTTTATAAGTGCAAAGAAAAATAGAAGTATGACTTCTATGAGAGAAATGTAAATTTTGATTTATGGAAGTGTTCCTAAATTAAAATTTGGCCAAGAGAATAATGTATTTGAAAATTGTGATTTTCATAAACATTATAATGGACTAAATTAAATTAATTCAAGTGTTGAATTAATCAAACACTAGTGGGCCTTGTAGAGCCCAAATGATTAAATTAATTCAAGTGTTGGATTAATTAAATAATATTGAGTCTTGTAGAGCTCAATTAAAATAATTATTTAACTAGTGGGACTTGGGTAAATTCAAGTAATGTTTAATTAGTCTCAAATATTTTTGAGATAATTAAATTTAGTCCAAAGTTTTTAATTTGATTAAAAACTATATTATATGCATGCATGGGAGGTGAAGAGTTGGGGAATACTTTTGATTAAAATAATGGTTGGCATGCAACTTTTTGGATCAACTTTTTGCAACCCCAAGAGAACTCTTCCCTCCTCCATTCCAAGCATATGGCCGAAACATCATCTACCTTTTCTCTCAAGTTTTTCTCCATTTTTGTGTTCTTGAATTGTTTAAGAACACACACTTCTCTTTGAAAAATCCTCACATTTTTCTAGTGCAATATTTGAGGGGATCTACCTAGTTGGTGGTGGGCCTAATTTGAAGGAAAGATTCAAGGATTTGGAGGAGGAGCTTGTAGATTCATCTTCCATTCAAGAGCTTTGTTGTTCAACAACAAAGTTGGAGCCACAATCAACTTTTTAAAGTTGATAGGTATACTTTCTTACACCCTATGAATGTCATTTTGTGTTTTTATTGTATTTGTTGCACAATGTATGGGGTGGCCGAAAATTTGAGCTAAAAATTTTAGATTTCAAACTTCCGTTGCGCTTCCGGCCACCGTAACCGGTCCGCTTTCAAGTGGTATCAGAGCTAAGGTTACGGATTTTGTGTAATATTTACGTAATATTATGTTGAGATCGATTTCTAACCGCTTGAGAAATTTTTTGGTGCATGTATGGTGAAGGCCGAAATTTTTTGAAGAAAAACAAAAAAAAAAAAATGTTTTTCGGGCAGCCCGAGGGGCTGCCCGAAAATTTCGGGCAGCATAGGGCAGCCCGAGGGGCTGCCCGAAATGTTCAGTTTTAAAATAAAATAAAAAAAAAAAAAAATTTTTGTTGTTGCCGGAATCCGGCGACGGAGCTCCGGCGACGGCGATGACGACTAGGGTTTCCAAAAGTGTTTTGGATTATCAAAGTGTCATGGGCCTTGAGTTGTTGGGCCATTGGATGGCTAACATGTTTGTGAATTTTAAATGGGCCGAAAATGTTTTTGGTGAAAAATGATTTTTTGGACCCTTAAGTTTAAAATTACAAAAGTTGCAAATATTTTCTCATGAAATAAATAATTTAAGTTGGACTTCAATTATTTATAGTAAATGGTGATTTACAAGAAATTCGATTATAAATAAATTAATTTGAAAGTAGACAAAGGTGTTTGTATACTTTGTTAATTTAATTTATAATTGTGGCGGTTAGTGATTGGATCAAGATATATAATATTGGATCAATTAATTATAGTGATAATTAATTGATGGTGTATGATATGTGATATTATGCATGAAGGATGATCAAAAGCCCAAGCCCAATTTGTTAGGTGTATGCTAAGATATTTGTGTTGAATGATTGTAATAATTATCAATTTATCAAGTGGGCTTGGTTTATGGCCCGTTCCCACCCCATGAGATGTATCCCTATTTTCCATGGATATTTATTTGTAAATATTAGTATAGTGGATGATCAAGATTGGAAGATGGTGGCCATGATGATTATGAAGATCGAAGACATGTAAATATTGGAAGCTTATGTAAATGTTGCATTTGCATCCCGTGCATTTACCCTAGGATTGGACCTAGGTCCGTGTTTAGCTCACACGGACCGTTAGTATTGGGGCGATTGATCATCCTTGTTTGTTTACTGTTTATAATATATGCATGATATGTTATAAATAATGAGTATGTGCGTTATTATTATGATAATAACAAAGTTGCATGAATCCGGCAAACATACGATCAAACATGGCGAGCTTTTAAAATAAAATTAATGATGAGACCTTTCAAAATTAAAAACCCTCATTTTGAATAAGATTCAAAATTAATATCAAGCCCGAAAAGGGGAATTATAAATTTGTTTATAATTTCCTTGTCTTCCATCGACAATGTGTGCATGATGAACGCTACCCGTACTCGGGGCTCGGCTCATATTATTGGGGGAGCCCTGGGTGCCGGAAAGCTGTGACATCCATTGACATGGTGATGTGAACTACGTGGAACTCCCATGATTTCGGCTCATATTATTGAGGGAACTCATGGCGACCGTCCATTAAGGTTCAACATCGATGGGTTAGGCTTGACACGTAAAGATGAACGACGTCATATTATTGGGTCCTAATCAAACGTGAGACAAAAGTTTACGTAGAGGGTTGCATTGTGATGCAATTGGAAACTACCTTTTAGGAATTGTGATTGGCTGATATTATTCGGGATCATAATTCGCTAATTGGACCTTACGTACCTACTGAGGAAAGGGTTTCCCGTCTTCACCAGAGGGTAGTGAAAGATGTCAAAACAGTGGGAGTAAATATTTATAAAGTTAAAGTCCATACTTTATATCTTACCAAATATTTTAAATAGTCATCAGCATTTATCTGTTTTACTTTTCAGTACAAATTTTGACAATGTCTTCGATTCGCAATCCGATATCTGCAATACTCGACAAACACATATTAACTGGACCTAATTACCTCACTTGGCTAAGAAATTTGAAAATAGTCTTAAATTCGGAAAGGGTAACATATACACTAACTCAGTCGCCCCCTGTTGAGGCTCCGACTGACTGCAATCCTGAGGAATTGCAGGCTTACAAGGAATGGTGTGACCATGACTTGATAGCCAGGTGTTATATGTTGACTTCTATGAACGATGAGCTACAGAGGCATTTTGAGGGTGCAAAGAGTGCTGCTGACATTCATTTGCATCTCAAAGAGCTCTTTGGAGAGCAAACGCGTCCTCTTAGGCATGCTACCGTCAAGGAGCTGATCACTTTGCGCATGCGAGATGGGACCTCGGTCCATGAGCATGGCCTAAAGGTGATCGGGCTCGTGGACAAGCTCGTTGGCATGGATCTGATCTTGCCTTCGGAGTTGACCACCGACGTGTTGCTGTTATCACTGCCTAGCTCATTTGATCCTTTTGTGGTGAATTTCAACATGAACAAGATGGAACCGACCCTTGAGGAGTTGGTGAACATGCTTGTTACGTTTGAATCCACCATCAAGGAAGAGAAGTTGGTTCTTTATGTGGGTTCTTCATCTGGTACGAAGATTGATCCACATGGGAAGGGAAAGAAGAGTTCTTTCCAACGTCCCAAAAGGAACGTGCCCTTGTTGAGGCAATCTCCGAATCCTGTTGAGACAGCCAGACCAGTTAAGGCTGACAAGACTGATGATGTGTGTCATCACTACAAGAAGCCTGGACATTGGAGGCGTAATTGCAAAGAATATCTTGCCCAGAAGTGTTCTGGAAACGGTATGTTCTAAATTTAAGTAAACATTTTAATTAACTCTACTTCTTGGGTATTAGATACCGGTTGTGACTCACATCTCTGTAATGGGTTACAGGTGATGGGAAGAAGTAGGAAGCTTAAGGAAGGTGTGACCTTCTTGAGGATGGGCAATGGAGCAAGAGTTGCTGCCAAGGCTATTAAGGATGTTTACTTATTGTTGAACAATGACTTTAAGTTAATTTTAAGAGATGTTTTGTTTGTACCTGTTTGGTGTAAAACATTGTTTCCATTTCTATTGTGATAAAAATGGATATTCTTGTTTATTTAGCAAAGGTGTTTGCAACATTTACAAGAATGAATGTTTAATTGGTACTTGAGAACTTGAAAACGATCTCTATAACTTAAAAGTAAAAGATATTCTACTAAATGTCCATTCAAAGGCAGATACCATATGAGATATGGATGGGTAAGCCTCCCAAATATTCTTATCTTAGAATATGGGGAGCCCTGCTTATGTGAAGCAGGTAAGTGGGAGATAAATTGGATTGTTGATCCATTTTATGTTACTTTGTGGAATATCCAAGGAATTAAGTTGGATATCATTTCTATCATCCCCAAGAAACAAAAGTGTTTGTTTCTAGGAATGCAACCTTTTGGAAAGGGATTTTCTATTGGATAGAAAAAGGCAGATGATAGAACTCGAAGAGGTTCGAGAGAAACCCACAATTATAGAACCCACACCCGATGAGCCAAGAGAGGAGATACAAGCTCCTAGCAGATACGAGAAAGTCTCGAGACCACCTATGAGGTATGGTCAGCTTCTTGAAGAAGGCCATGATGAGCCTAACCATGGATGTGATCCATGGACCTTCAAGGAAGCGTTATCTGATGCATATTCATCCAAGTGACTTGAAGAAATGGAATCTGAGTTGAATTCCATGCATTCGAACCAAGTGTAGGATCTTGTGGATCCACCTGTGGGAACTGTTCCCACAGGGACTTGGGGAGGATGGGAAGGTGTTGACCTTCAAGGCGCGATTGGTGGCAAAAGGATGTACTCAAAGACAAGGAGTTGACTTTGAGAAAACCTTTTCCCAATCGCAATGTTCAAGTCCATAAGGATTTTATTAGCCATAGCTGCATAGTATGACTATGAGATATGGCAGATGGATGTCAAGACAAACTTTCTTAAATGGGGATTTTAAGAAAGTTATTTACATGTCTAAACCTGAAGGGTTTACATCTATCGGAAGTGAGCATATGGTATGCAAACTTCAGAGATCTATTTATGATCTAAAGCAAGCATTTAGGAGAGTTGGAACCTCAGATTCGACAGTACAATCAAATAGTTTGATTTACTAAGAATCATGAGGGACCCTATGTGTATAAGAAGGTCAGTGGGAGTGTTGTGACATTCCTGGTGTTATATGTTGATAACATTCTACTCATTGGGAATGATGTAGGAATGTTGCAATCAACTAAGATATGGTTAACGAGTAAGTTCTCGATGCAGGACTTGGGAGAAGCATCTTTTGTATTGGGATACAGATCTATTGAGATAGATCGAAAAGATGGCTTGGTCTCACCCAGTCCACATACATGATACCATCGTGAAGCGGTTCTCGATGGATGCGTCCTTGAGAGGACATCTACCAATGTGTCATGGCGTGTCCCTATCCAAGTCTGTCTCCTGAGACTGATGCAGAGATAGTGACGATGACACGCATTCCGTATGCTTCGGCAATTGGTAACATCATGTATGGGATGATATCTACACGTCCTGACGTGGCATTTTCACTGTGTGTAGTGAAAAGATATCAATCGAACCCTGGTCTTCCACACCTGAAAGCTGTGAAAGACATCCTCAAGCAGTTGAGAAGGACCAATAAGTTGTTCTTGGTCTAT
Source organism: Primulina eburnea (assembly GCF_022965805.1). Lineage (NCBI taxonomy): Eukaryota > Viridiplantae > Streptophyta > Magnoliopsida > Lamiales > Gesneriaceae > Primulina > Primulina eburnea. The sequence goes on from NW_027331343.1 coordinate 98,592, forward strand.
GGGGTGGAGAACTGAAATTGGAAGACTATACCGACACTAGCTTCCAAAGCGATATCGATAACTCGAAGACAACCTCTAGTTTTGTATTCATGCTCAACGGTGCTGCTGTCTCTTGGAAGAGTTCCAAGCAAGACAATACTGCGGATTCCAGCACAGAGGCCGTATACATTGCTGCATCAGATGCAGCAAGAGAGGCTGTTTGGATAAGGAATTTCGTCCAAGAGTTGGGCGTCATTCCTAATGGAGTTGCTCCTATCCCGGTGTTGTGTGACAACACGGGAACTATAGCTCAAGCAAAGGAGCCTAGGTCTCATCAGAAATCCAAACTCGTATTGAGAAAGTACCACATCCTCGGAGAGATTGTGGAAAGAAGAGTAGTGTCTATTGGCAATGTCGGCTCCGCAGATTATGTTGTTGATCCACAAGCTAAGCCTTTACCTGGACCATTGTTCGACAAGCATCGCGAATCAATGGGTTTTAAGCATATGGGTAGTTGGCTCTAGTGCAAGTGGGAGATTGTTAGAGTAGGTGCCCGTCGAGCCAAGTGTTGGCCGAGTGTTCACAATGAAACTCTATGAATAAGCAGTCTTTATTTTAATAATATTTGAAATTATTATTTTGGCGAATCTTTATCTGTATACCCATGCTAGCTGCATAGATAAAGCCCTTGAATATACAAATAGTAGAAAGAATATGAGATGCTCATATGATGAGTATCATGAAACTCATATTTGTAATACTGTATATTCTAAACGGTTCCTAGTCGATTCAGCCGCCACTAAGAAGGATATAGGCCGCTCGAGTTAGAGACTAGTATCTGCGATGTGAGTACCATGTTTCATTGGTAGGGGACATTGTGATGTCCGAACATGCAGATAGGTGCTCCTTGTAGAGTGCACTGAACAACCCTCCATAAAAGGACTTTCCAAGTGGTTCTCACTTATCGAGTGGAAAAGTCCTGGTTTATGGTTGTACAGAATTAGTCCTTATGACCCGGGACAACATTGAGACTCTATGTGCTAGAATTACACTTTGACTTGTTTACCGACTCTCATGGGGTCATCAGGTGGCAAGGTTGGGTGTTATGTCGAAACACATAGGAGTCGATGCATTGTAGTCGGGGATTCACCGCTTACCTTCGGGTATGGATATCCTATGTGTTATCATGTGTATGTAGATCGAAATCTCTGGCCAGAGTATGGTTGTAATTATGAAAGGGGTTTCATAGATTACACCATCGATGCAACTACGACATGACACATAGTATCGATTCATTAACAACTCTCGATAAACCAATGGTTGTCGAATCGATCGGGATATATGAGTTGAAGGGACCGTACCGTACGCTAACCATAATTGAATGGTTCTTGCAGGCACTATCATGTGATACCTAGGGAATCACGTAAGCGATGCTGCTAGGCGTTTAACGTGATTGGTTGGGTACTATCAGACTTGAGTTCTGACGTTCTTACTATCAAGGAGTTGATAAGTAAGAATGGAGCAATTGGGGTATGCTCGAATAAGGACATGTTTAGTACGAATCACATGGAGATGTGAACCCACGGCTAGTTGTATCAATGAACCATTGAGGGCCACACAAGTACTAGCTTTGTAAATCCCGATGAGAAGTAAAAATAGTTCAATGTGTTGAACGGCTTATAAAGGAGTTTATAAGCGTAAAGAAAATTAGAAGTATGACTTCTATAAAGGAGAAAATAGTTCAATGTGTTGAACGACTTATAAATGAGTTTATAAGTGCAAAGAAAAATAGAAGTATGACTTCTATGAGAAATGTAAATTTTGATTTATGGAAGTGTTCCTAAATTAAAATTTGGCCAAGAGAATAATGTATTTGAAAATTGTGATTTTCATAAACATTATAATGGACTAAATTAAATTAATTCAAGTGTTGAATTAATCAAACACTAGTGGGCCTTGTAGAGCCCAAATGATTAAATTAATTCAAGTGTTGGATTAATTAAATAATATTGAGTCTTGTAGAGCTCAATTAAAATAATTATTTAACTAGTGGGACTTGGGTAAATTCAAGTAATGTTTAATTAGTCTCAAATATTTTTGAGATAATTAAATTTAGTCCAAAGTTTTTAATTTGATTAAAAACTATATTATATGCATGCATGGGAGGTGAAGAGTTGGGGAATACTTTTGATTAAAATAATGGTTGGCATGCAACTTTTTGGATCAACTTTTGCAACCCCAAGAGAACTCTTCCCTCCTCCATTCCAAGCATATGGCCGAAACATCATCTACCTTTTCTCTCAAGTTTGTCTCCATTTTTGTGTTCTTGAATTGTTTAAGAACACACACTTCTCTTTGAAAAATCCTCACATTTTTCTAGTGCAATATTTGAGGGGATCTACCTAGTTGGTGGTGGGCCTAATTTGAAGGAAAGATTCAAGGATTTGGAGGAGGAGCTTGTAGATTCATCTTCCATTCAAGAGCTTTGTTGTTCAACAACAAAGTTGGAGCCACAATCAACTTTTTAAAGTTGATAGGTATACTTTCTTACACCCTATGAATGTCATTTTGTGTTTTTATTGTATTTGTTGCACAATGTATGGGGTGGCCGAAATTTTGAGCTAAAAATTTTAGATTTCAAACTTCCGTTGCGCTTCCGGCCACCGTAACCGGTCCGCTTTCACTTAGTCCTAGACAACCCAAAATAAAGTCCATAGAAATGTCAATCCAAGTTCTTTTTAAGAATAGCACGCAAAAGTGTTCTCAAAGTTCTATTGACAACTTCGATTTGTCCATCCCTTTGAGGAGGACAAGTAGTAGAAAACAACAATTTTGTGCCAAGTTTAGCCCAAAAAGTATTCCAAAAGTTCTATCGTGGCCTTTTCACATGTCGTTTCTCTGATGATCTTCACTTTTTCTGTTCTTTTTCTGTCATCCTCCACGAATCATATCAGGCCCATAACTCTGGTACCTCAGAAATATTCATCCCATACACGAGGATCTGCACTTCTTTCCGTATAAACTTCGAACGTGCCTCTCTAATGCTCGTTCTGATAGCTGTTGTTTGTATGAAAACTCCAATGGCATTGAATCTGCCAACTAGTACACAAATCTAAGTACTACAGTACCTCTCGCATTGATCCTCTAAAGTCCTGGATAGTCCGCTCCTGACTGTCCGTTCCTTCTGTTGGATTGATAACAGTGCTCAGGGTTTGTAAGTGCGTAACCCAAAGCCTGCTGCAAGCTGTGCCAACAGTGATAACGTAATCGTGGATCACGATCTGATACGATCGACTTCGGCACACCATGCAATCTGACGACCCTCTCTGACATACAACGCTGCCATCTGATCATGTCGATAAGTCATCCTGTACGGAATAAAGCACGCTGATTTGGTCAATCTGTCTATCACAACCCAAATCGCGTCACAGCCTCGCGAGATCGAGGTAACTTTGTCACGAAGTCCATGGAAATGTGGTCCCATTTCCATTCAGGAACAGACAAACTCTGAAGTAAACCTCCGGGCTTCTTCTTTCTGCCTCACCCGCTGGCAATTTAGGCATCTAGACCCGAATTCTGCAATGTCCTGTCTTCATCTGCTTCCACCAGAATTGTGTCTTCAAGTCGTTGTACATCTTTCTGCCACCAGGATGAATGCTGAACCGACTACAGTGTGCCTCTGACATGATCTGTCGTCTCAAATCTGAAACATCGGGCACCACTAGACGATTATGCACATACAGAACAGAATCTCTGACCTGATATTCTGAGAGATATGACCAGCTCTGACCATATCAATCGATCTATGTACATTCGGATCAGTTCTCTGTGCTTCTTTGACTCTCAAAATCAGATCTGGCTCAATCTGAATCGCAAGCAAGTCGCAACGGTCTACTCTCTGTATTAAATGTCAATCCAGACAAGCAACAATCTCTACTAAACTCGATACACCTATAGTCGACAAGGACAAAGAACATACCTTTCGACTCAAGGCGTCTGCCGCTGCATTCGACTTCCCTGGATGGTACTTGATCTCGCAATCAAATCTTTCAGTAGATCAAGCCATCGTCGCTGCCTCATGTTCAACTCTGACTGAGAAAAGAGATACTTCAAGCTCTTATGATCGGAATAGATCTCAAATTTCTCGCCATACAGATAATGACGCCAGATCTTAAGTGCAAACACAATCGCGCCAATTCAAGGTCATGAATCGGATAACGGGGTCTCGTGCGGCTTCAGCTGTCTAGAGGCGTATGCTATCACGTGCCCTCGCTGCATAAGAACACATCCAAGCCCTCTGTGAGATGCATCACAATATACAACGAACTAACCTGTACCTGATGGAATTGTCAAGACAGGCGCACTAGTCAGCCTCTTCTTCAGCTCAACAAAACCGCTCTCACACTCTTCTGACCACACAAATGGCATGTCTTCTGTGTCAACTGGGTAATCGGCTTCGCTATACTGGAGAAGAAGAAATCTCGGATAATAAACGTCGATAATACCCGGCTAGACCCATGAAACTGCGTATCTCAGGCACAGAAGTCGGTCTCGGCCAACTGATCACAGCCTCAACTTACTCGGATCTACCGCAATACCATCTTCAGATATAATATGCCCAAGAAGACAACCTGTCGCAACCAGAATCACACTTGGACAGTTGGCATACAACTGCTCTTTCTTAAGTCTTCAATAACAATCCTCAGGTGATCTGCATGCTCAGTCAAACTCTTCGAATACACCAAAATGTCGTCAATAAAACACAATCACAAATCATCTAAATATCTCTGAAAAATGCGGTTCATCAAACTCATAAACACCGCTGGTGCATTCGTCAAACCGAAAGGCATAACAACAAACTCGTAATGTCCATACCTGGTTCGGAATGCAGTCTTCGGAATATCAACGTCTCTAACTCGGAGCTGATGATACCCTGATCTCAAATCAATCTTCGAATATACTGAAGATCCCTGTAACTGATCAAACAGATCGTCGATGCGAGGCAAAGGATACTTGTTCTTCACTGTTGCCTTATTCAGCTGCCTATAATCAATACACAGTCGCATCGAACCATCTTTCTTTCGAACGAAAAGCACCGGAGCACCCCAAGTAGATACACTGGGTCTGATATATCCCTTGGACAAAAGATCTTCCAACTGTGCTTTCAACTCTTTCAGCTCTATCGGTGCCATCCTATATGGAGCTCTCGAAATAGGAACAGAACCGGGCATAAGATCTATGCTGAAATCAACCTCTCGAATCGGAGGCAACCCTGGGATCTCATCAGGAAAAATATCTGCAAACTCGCAAACCACTGGCAGATCTGCCAATGCTGGGCTCGACTTCAGTAGATCTACTGAATATACGAGAAAGCCCTCTGCTCCTCTCTGAAGCAATCTACTCATAGTCAGAGCAGATACTAAGGGAATCCGAGATCTGGAACCCTTGCCGTAGAATTTCCACTCGTCTGTCATTTCGGGTCTGAATCTGACAATCTTGTGGAAACAATCTACAGTGGCCCTGTACTTGGTCAACATGTCTATGCCAACTATACAGTCAAAATCAGCTAAACCAAGTACTACACAATCAAGATCAATCTCATGCCCCTCAAACTGAAGCATACAATGTCTAACAGTAGTCACAGATATCAAACCACTTCCCAACGGAGAAGCTATAGACACTACTGTCGACAACGACTCAACAGGCAATGCATGTCTCAATGCAAAATGTTCAGATATGAATGTATGCGATGCCCCTGTGTCTATCAACACATATGCAGGATAACCACAAAGGAAACAATTACCTGCAATGACGTCATCTGGCGCCTCCTGCGCCTGCTCCTCTGTCAGGGCAAAAACACGTGCCTGCTGTCGAGGAGGCTGACTCACCGTCTGACTACCTCCTGGCCTCTGCTGTGTCTGTGTGGAGGGTGGCTGAAAGGAGTGTACAGAGGATGCCTGTCTCTCCATCTGTGGCGCTGGTGCTGATGATCCTGTGCTCTGGAATCGTTGTGCACCTCTCTGGGGACAAACTCTGGCGAAATGTCCCTGTTGCCTACAGATGTTGCAGCGTCCCAGAACTCCTTGACACTGCTCCGTCGCATGTCGCCCTCCGCATGAACCACAGTATGCGCCACTATACTCTGACCCCTGACCTCTCTGTCGAGATCCACTCGAACTCGATGAACTACTCCCAGATTTCTTAAACTGTTTGCCTTTAGCCTTTAGAAATTCCTTCTTGCCACTACCACTAGCTCCACTGTCAAAACGAGGAGGAGGTGGTGGAAACTGAACGGTGGTAGGCTTGTGGCGGTCTCTGCCCCTGAACACCGTAGGAAGCTCCTCGCTGCCTGATCAAGCCAGCCTCTGCTCCCTTCGCTCGGTTCAGTGCCTCGGAAAAAGTGTTAGGCCGTCCCGTGTTCACCAAAGTAAAAACATCCGGATTCAGCCCGTTGATGAACTGATCGGCCACTGCCTCGTCGTTCCCGGCCACATGCGGTGCAAATCGTAGCAATGCAGAAAATTTAGCAACATACTCCTCGATGTTCCACTGTCCCTGCTTCAGATTCGCAAATTCAGCTCCCTTGTCTTTCCGGTACGAAACGGGAAAGAAGCGCTGATAGAACTCATCTTTGAAAACTTTCCACGTGATATCAATGCCTCGGTGCTCCAAGGCTCTCTTCGTAGTCAACCACCAGCTCTTTGCAACCTCTTGCATCTGATGCCCTATCAGCTTCACACGTCGTTCGTCAGTATAGGCCAAAGACTCAAACAGCATCTCGATATCATCGAGCCAACTCTCGCACTCTACTGCACTCTCGGTGCCCTTCAGGGTAGGCGGATGGAAAGACTGGAATCTCTTCAATAAAGTCTCCATCGGTGTAGCGGTAACATCCATCTGTACACCGGACGTGCTACCCTGCTCTGGCTGTGGCACTCGTCTAGGCGGCATAAATCTGATCATAAAACTGATTAGTACTCAACCAATATCATCTGTCTCAGCCCTTCTCTGATCATATACCTCTGATCGAGAATCGGTTCTGATTCAGGCTTGAAATGCTGTAAATCAATTCAGATAATACAACACAACATATAATAGGGAAAGCAATAAAGCATGCTAGCATCTCAAAAGCAAGGAAGATGACTCGATCTACCCCGCTCATTCTATTCTATCTCAGTCTACAGAACCTACTGCTCTGATACCACCTGTTGTGGGGACCCGGGCTCTAACTCTATTCTTTTGGGATTTAATTGGATCTTTGTTCGAAAATGTGGGTCAAAATTTTGCTTTTAACATTAATTTAAATGTATTAATGAAATCATCACATGTCTAAATAGAAATTAAACAACGTAATGTACATACAAGTCTGTGCGTACAAACATACACTAGTGTTCAATAACAACTACAAACATAAGTGCTACAAGTCCAGTAGGAAACACTAGGAATCCTCCACGCCCGAGATCTCCACGCTATCCACTCTCTCTTCCTCGTCGTGACCCTGATCCTGCCCCACCTGTTGCCATGCACACATACAGACACGACAACAGCCGGATAACTCCGGTGAGAACATATCCCAGTATAAAACATGGATGTATGCAATGTCATAATCATGTACAAAAGCATAGACTATATCAAGTAACATGAATAAAATCTAAACATGTAGAAGAATACAAATCTGTATTCAACATTTAAATCTTGACTCAACTCATTTCTAATCTAGGGATCCCGGTGTGAATAAGACGGTCTGTTACCTACCCAACCACTCGGGGCAACGGTACGTCTTATTCCTAGACTTCGGTCAACTCTGTATCGAGGGTCTACACATAGAGCAAATCTACTACTATGCGACGATACACCGAAACGTCTAGTTTTGGCAAGTCTGCCAATTTCTCCTATCTCAGGACTCGAATATAAATCAATAAACAAGGCATTACATAATCAATGTAATAACAATCTAGTATGTGATTTAGGGAAACTCGTATCAAATCTGAATCGAGTTGTGCAATCCCGTGACCACATGAATTATACCTTTCTTGTCGAATCGTCGGTCGAAGTCTCGAGTTCACAATAGCCAATACAAATATCCTCTTGTAGCTTTGGTTGAGAGGAGTACCAATCTGAACTCGAATTCAAGTTTGGATGGCTAAATCTTGCAAAAGATAAATTGTGAGATGGAAGAAGCCTTGGACTCTCTTCTGAATTCTCCCTCGGTGCTTACTACTGAAAATGAAAGGAAATGAAGCCACATACCCTTGTATTGCATGGCAAGGAACAAGTGTCTTTATTTTTCATTTGACACGCACGACCGCGGGTGCGGTACACTAGCAGCGCGGGTGCGCTGTGCTTTCGGCAGCCCGTCTATTTTCTGAATCTCGATCACCGCGGGTGCGGCGCTTGCATCACCGCGGGTGCGGTCTCACACCGCGGGTGCGGTCACGCTAAAACCGCGGGTGCAGTGTCTGTTCGCAAAATTCCACTAATTTCTATCACCTACACCGCGGGGGCGGTAGTCTAAGCACCGCGGGGGCGGTGTGGCTTCGGCCATGCCTTCAAAATTCTCATTTAAAGGTCATGTATTCTTACCTCTATGAGTCTAGCATCAATGGAAACTGATAATTCTCGGGCCTTACAATCTATAAACAAACGGTAGTACAAGTCTAGCAAAAGAACCACTAGTCCTCTGCTACGCCCGAGATCACCACGCTTTGTCCATCGCTCATCTCTGTCGTGACCCAGATCCTGCCCCACCTGTTGTTATGCACACATACAGACATAACAACAGCCGGAAAACCGGTGAGAACAAATCCCAGTATAAACATGTAACATGCATATAAACAATCTAAACATGAAACATGCTGATATGAATGTCATTCATATAAAATCATGCAATGTGAATCTAATCATGTCTAGACTCGACTCGACTAGAACTCTAGGGATCCCGTTGTGAATAAGACGTCACTGGCTGTCACCTACCCTACCAATCGAGGTGTTGTACGTCTTATTCCTAGACTTCGGCCTGATCTGTATCCACGTCTACAAAGGGGCGGTGATCTTCCCCTAAGCTGAGATATCGCCGAACATCTAGTAGTCTGCCTGATCTCCAGACTGCCCTATCTTAATGCATGAATACAAAATCTGCAAACAAGCATAATGCAATGCTACACGATCTGTAAACAAAGCATAGCAAGATCTGCATACAAGTTCTATAAACCAATCTATAACAATCATAATCATATCAAGGTAGGAACAATAAAACAAATATGTGATTTTGGTTGGGAAACTCAAATGTGATCTCATTTGAGTCGTGATTCCCCAAACAAACCATGTACTATACCTTTCGTCGTAGAATCGCTGTCACGGTCGCCAATACGAATCTGAAATGGAAATGTGAATACGCACTCTATCAATTTCTAATCTAAATCAACATATATCCAAGTCACTACGTGATCTCAATACATTTCGACGGCATAACGACGTAATTCTTGATACCGGTCAATAATATTCTCAACAGATATCAACACTATCTTATTCTCAATCATAATCCAATACAATATTCATCCAAAACATGTCATAGTACCCAAAATCTGTATATTTAGTTCTAAACATGCTATAAAAATTGTAACAATTGCATATGACATCCGTTCTTCGATCCGTTTACGAATATATCATGCTTAATACATCAAGAACACAATATAACTATCATATTCTAATTTCCCAAACATCTGAATTTCGAAACTTGTTGAAATTACATAAAACTTACATCACTTTGTAGATAATAAAGAGAGGAGCTCAAAACCGCAGTCGGATTTGAATTTGGATTGCTAAATCTTGCCAAAGCATAATTTAGAGAACCTAAGAACAAGAATCTCCCTTCCTCTGAAAGCGTCGACTCTGGCTGGAATGAGAAGAATTCGTGCCACCTCTATATATATATTGCATGGTTCAAGACACATGGCAAATCTTTTGAAATACACGTCTCGCACATATGCGCGGACACTACTCGCGCATATGCGCGAGACCTACGGTCTCGGCAGCTTAGCCATTTCACTCCTCGCGCATATGCGCCAACTCTCCCCGCGCATATGCGCCAGCGCTACTGGCGGTGCCGCGCATATGCACGCAATACCTCGCGCATATGCGCCGAGGCTACTGGATGCCTCGCGCTACGCTGCGCGCATGCCTTCGCGCATGTGCGCCATGCTTCGAGTTTTTACATTCCTTTTGTACATTTTGCCTTCTTTTTAAATTCAATAAAATACATCTACAATCATCTTAATTATCAACAAATCCATCTGATTATGATAACTAAATCTTCGAGCCTTACATTTCTCCCCCTCTAAGAAATGATTTCGTCCTCGAAATTGTAGATCATTCTATCAATGAAAGTATCAAAAGTAATAATATCAAAGTTAGATCAATACTTACATTATTGAAATAATTCGGGGTGTTTCTGTCGCATATTGGCTTCTGTCTCCCATGTCGCTTCTTCAGCGCCGTGACGACTCCATTGGACTTTCACTAGTGGAATATTCTTCGTTCTGAGTTTCTTTTCTTTCCGATCAAGGATCTGTATCGGTTGTTCTATATAGCTCAATGTCTGATCAAGTTCAGCTTCGTCGGGTTGAATGACATGAGAAATGTCTGGCATATATTTTCGCAACATCGATACATGAAAGACGTCATGTATCCCAGATAGAGAAGGAGGAAGTGCAAGTCGATAAGCTCGATCGCCAATCTTTTCAAGAATCTCGTAAGGACCAATGTATCGAGGAGATAATTTCCCGCGTTTGCCAAATCGAAAAACGTCTCTGAACGGAGAAATTTTCAAGAATACTCTATCTCCCATCTCAAATACTAAAGGTCTACGTCTGATATTGGCATGCTTTGCTTGTCGATCTTGTGCTGTCTTCATCCTCTTCTGAATGAGTTTCACCTTCTCTGTTATGTCACGAATCATATCTGGCCCAAGTTCTGGTACCTCTGCAACGTCATCCCAATATAGCGGAGATCTGCACTTCTTGCCATACAAAGCTTCAAACGGTGCCATCTCGATGCTCGTCTGATAGCTGTTATTGTAAGAGAATTCGCAAAGAGGTAGGGAATCTTGCCAACCAATGCCAAAATCTAGCACGACGGCTCTCAACATATCCTCTAAAGTCTGGATAGTCCGTTCTGACTGTCCGTCTGTCTGAGGATGGTAAGCAGTACTCAGGTGTAATGTCGTACCTAAGGCCTGCTGTAAACTGTGCCAGAAGTGTGAAGTGAATCGTGGATCAAGATCCGATACGATAGACTTCGGCACTCCATGCAATCTGACTACCTCTCGAATATAAATCTCCTCCATCCGATCCTGTCTATACGTCATTATTTATGGAATGAAACAAGCAGATTTGGTCAGTCTGTCAATAATCATCCAAATCGCATCGCAGCCTCTGGATGATCATGGTAACTTCGTCACAAAATCCATGGAAATGTGATCCCATTTCCATTCTGGAATGGCTAAACTTTGAAGTAATCCACCAAGCTTCTTCCTCTCAGCTTTCACCTGTTGGCAGTTCAAACACTTAGACACAAATTCGGCAATGTCTGACTTCATTTGTTTCCACCAGAACTGTGTCTTCAAGTCATTGTACATCTTCCTGCCACCCGGATGAATGCTGAACCGACTACAATGTGCCTCTGTCAGAATCTGCTGTCTCAAATCTGCAACATCTGGCACAACTAGACGGTTATTCACATACAGCACATGATCTCGTACCTGATATTCTGATACATGCCCTGATCTGACCATTTGGATCGAGTTCTGCACATTCTGATCGGTTCTTTGCGCTTCCTTGATCCTCATAATCACATTGGGCTCAACTTGAATCGTAAAAAGTCGTAGTGGTTTACTATCTGTATCAAATTCTAATCCAGATGTACAGCAATTTTCAACTAACTTGTTAACACCTATCGTCGATAAGGACAAAGAACATACCTTACGACTCAAGGCATCTGCTGCTTGCATTTGACTTCCCTGGATAATATTTGATTTCACAGTCAAAGTCTTTCAGAAGATCTAGCCATCTACGCTGCCTCATATTCAGTTCTGTTTGAGAAAATAGGTACTTTAAGCTCTGTGATCGGAAAATATCTCAAATTTTTCGCCGTAGAGATAATGACGCCAAATCTTTAATGCAAATACGATAGCCGCCAATTCCAGATCATGAATGGGGTATCGGATCTCGTGTGGCTTCAATTGTCTCGAGGCGTATGCGATCACATGGCCTCGCTGCATAAGAACACATCCCAAACCTCTATGAGAAGCATCACAATATACAACGAAATCACCCGTACCTGAAGGTATCGTCAGTTACTGGAGCACTGGTCAGCCTTTTCTTCAACTCTAGAAAGCTAGACTCGCACTCCTCTGACCAAACAAATGGTGCATTCTTTTGCGTCAATTGAGTTATTGGCTTTGCAATGCTGGAGAAATCCTTGATAAATCTTCTATAGTATCCGGCTAGGCCCATGAAACTGCGTATTTCTGGTACAGAAGTCGGCCTCGAAACACTGATCACAGCTTCAACTTTATTCGGATCTACAGAAATACCATCTCCAGATATAATGTGTCCCAAAAAGACAACTCGATTCAACCAAAACTCACACTTTGACAATTTTGCATACAGTCGCTCGTTTCTCAACGTCTGCAAACAATTCTGAGATGCTCTGCATGCTCATTTCTGTTCTTCGAATACACCAAAATATCATCGATGAAAACAATGACAAATTCATCCAAATATTTCTGAAACACTTGGTTCATCAAGCCCATAAATACCGCAGGAGCATGGTTAAACCAAAAGGCATGACAATAAATTCGTAATGTCCATACCTGGTTCGAAATGCTATCTTTGGTATGTCTATATTTCGAACTCTGAGCTGATGATACCCAGAACGCAAATCAATCTTCGAATACACGGGAGCATCCCTGCAACTGATCAAATAAATCATCAATCCTAGGAAAAGGATATTTATTTTTGATCGTTGCCTTGTTCAGTTGCCTGTAATCAATACATAAACGCATCGAACCATCTTCTTTCGCACAAATAGCACCTGAGCACCCCAAGGAGATAGACTAGGTCTGATATATCCCTTGGCCAGAAGATCTTCTAACTGTGCTTTCAGTTCTTTAGTTCGATGGGTGCCATCCTATACGGAGCTCTCGAAATAGGGACGGTACCTGGTACAAGTTCAATGCTAAAATCTACCTCTCGAACCGGAGGTAATCCTGGGATTTCATCTGGAAAAATATCTGGAAATTCCCGTACTACTGGCAAATCCGCCAACGCCGGGCTCGACTTCTGCATATCTACAGCATAAATAAAGAAACCATCTGCTCCTTTTTGTAACAATCCGTTCATAGTAAGAGCCGAAATCAAGGGAATCCGAGATCTGGAACCCTTCCCGTAGAATTTCCACTCTTCTGTCATCTCGGGTCTGAATCTGACAATCTTGTGGAAACAATCCACGGTAGCTCTGTACTTCGTTAGCATATCAATACCGACTATACAGTCAAAATCAGCTAGACCCAATACTATACAATCTAGGTCGATCTCAAACCCCTCAAACTGTAGGATGCAATGTCTAACCGTAGTTACAGAAATCAACCCACTTCCCAACGGAGAAGTAATAGATACAAACATCTAATAAAGACTCAAAGGCAAAGAATGCAACAATGCAAATCGCTCTGAAATGAATGTATGTGATGCACCTGTATCTATCAAGACATAAGCAGGATAACCATAAAGGAGACAATTACCTGCTATAACATCATCTGGTGCATCTTGTGCTTGCTCTTCGGTCAATGCAAACACTTGGGCCTGTTGCCTCGGAGGTTGACTCACCGTCTGACTACCTCGAGCTCTGGGTTGGGTCTGTGCTGGTGGAGGCTGAAAAGAGTGGACCGATGATGCCTGCCGCTCAAACTGAGGTACTGACCCGGATGCTCTTCCACTCTGGCCTTGCTGTACACCTCTCTGTGGACAGACTTTGGCAAAATGCCCCAGTTGCCTACAAATGTTACATCGGCCTGTAACTCCCTGGCACTGTTCAGTTGCATGCCTACCTCCACAAGAATTGCAGTAGACACCTGAAGTCCTTGAAATTTGATCAAAACCAGTCTGTCTTGATCCGCTGATGCTTCAAACATTGCGGATTTGTTCTTTAGAGAAGTTGCTAGGTTGCATGGCATGCCTAGGACTATTGTTTCCTGATGCGCATGTTAAATTCTTGAGTTCTTG
>NW_027331344.1:0-100000 GCF_022965805.1 Primulina eburnea
TTGTTTGAGTCTTTGGCATATACTGATGAGCGACGTGTGAAACTGATAGGCCATCAGATGCAAGAGGTTGCAAAGAGCTGGTGGTTGACTACGAAAAGAGCCTTGGAGCACCGAGGCATTGACATTACGTGGAAAGTCTTCAAGGATGAGTTCTATCAGCGCTTCTTCCCCGTCTCCTACCGGAAAGATAAGGGAGCTGAATTTGCGAATCTGAGACAGGGACAGTGGAACATCGAGGAGTATGTTGCTAAATTTCCTGCATTGCTACGATTTGCACCGCATGTGGCCGGGAACGATGAGGCAGTGGCCGATCAGTTCATCAACGGGCCGGCCTAGTACTTTTTCAGAGGCACTGAACCGAGCGAAGGGAGCCGAGGCTGGCTTGATCAGGCAGCGAGGGGCTTCCTACGGTGTTTAGGGGCAGAGACCGCCACAGCCTACTACCGTATAGTTTCCACCACCTCTTCCTCGTTTTGACAGCGGAGCTAGTGGTAGTGGTAAGAAGGAATTTCTGAAGGCTAAAGGCAAACAGTTTAAGAAATCTGGGAGTAGTTCATCGAGTTCGAGTGGATCTCGACAGAGAGGTCAGGGGTCAGAGTATAGTGGCGCATACTGTGGCTCGTGTGGAGGACGACATGCGACGGAGCAGTGTCAAGGAGTTATGGGACGCTGCAACATCTGTAGGCAACAGGGACACTTCGCTAGAGTTTGTCCCCAGAGAGGTGCACAACGATTCCAGAGTGAAGGATCATCAGCACCAGCGCCACAGATGGAGAGACAGGCATCTTCTGTACACTCCTTCCAGCCACCCTCTACACAGACCCAACAGAGACCAGGAGGTAGTCAGACGGTGAGTCAGCCTCCCCGACAGCAGGCACGTGTTTTTGCCCTGACAGAGGAGCAGGCGCAGGAGGCGCCAGATGACGTCATTGCAGGTAGCTGTTTTCTTTGCGGTTATCCTGCATATGTGTTGATTGACACAGGGGCATCTCATACATTTATATCTGAACATTTTGCATTGAGACATTCATTGCCTATTGAGTCGTTGTCGACAGTAGTGTCTATAGCTTCTCCGTTGGGGAGTGGTTTGATATCTGTGACTACTGTTAGACACTGTATGCTTCAGTTTGAGGGGCATGAGATTGATCTTGATTGTGTAGTACTTGGTCTGGCTGATTTTGATTGTATAGTTGGCATAGATATGTTGACCAGGTACAGGGCCACGGTAGATTGTTTCCACAAGATTGTCAGATTCAGACCTGAACTGACAGAAGAGTGGAAATTCTTTGGTAAGGGTTCCAGATCTCGGATTCCCTTAGTATCTGCTCTGACTATGAGTAGATTGTTACAGACAGGAGCAGAGGGGTTCCTCATTTATTCAGTAGACCTACTGAAGTCGAGTCCTACTTTGGCAGATCTGCCAGTAGTTTGTGAGTTTGCAGATGTTTTTCCTGACGAGATACCGGGATTACCTCCAGCTCGAGAGGTTGATTTCAGCATAGATCTTGTGCCAGGCAGTGTTCCTATTTCGAGAGCTCCATATAGGATGGCACCGATAGAGCTGAAAGAGTTGAAAGCACAGTTGGAGGATCTTTTGTCCAAGGGATATATCAGACCTAGTGTATCTCCTTGGGGTGCTCCGGTGCTTTTCGTTAGAAAGAAAGATGGTTCGATGCGACTGTGTATTGATTATAGGCAGCTGAATAAGGCAACAGTGAAGAACAAGTATCCTTTGCCTCGCATCGACGATCTGTTTGATCAGTTACAGGGATCTTCGGTATATTCGAAGATTGATTTGAGATCAGGGTATCATCAGCTCCGAGTTAGAGACGTTGATATTCCGAAGACTGCATTCCGAACCAGGTATGGGCATTACGAGTTTATTGTTATGCCTTTCGGTTTGACGAATGCACCAGCGGTTTTTATGAGTTTGATGAACCGCATTTTTCAGAGATACTTAGATGATTTTGTGATTGTGTTTATTGACGATATTTTGGTGTATTCGAAGAGTCTGACTGAGCATGCAGATCACCTGAGGATTGTATTGAAGATTTTGAGGAATGAGCAAATATATGCCAAACTGTCCAAGTGTGAATTCTGGCTGAGACAGGTTGTCTTCTTGGGGCATATTATATCTGGAGAGGGTATTGCGGTAGATCCGAATAAAGTTGAGGCTGTGATCAGTTGGCCGAGACCGACTTCTGTGCCTGAGATACGCAGTTTCATGGGTCTAGCCGGGTATTATCGACGTTTTATCCGAGATTTCTCCAGTATAGCGAAGCCTATCACCCAGTTGACACAGAAGAATATGCCATTTGTGTGGTTCGAAAATTGTGAAGCCAGTTTTGTAGAGCTGAAGAAGAGGCTGACTAGTGCGCCTGTCTTGACGATTCCTTCAGGTACAGGTGAGTTCGTTGTATATTGTGATGCATCTCACAGAGGGCTTGGATGTGTTCTTATGCAGCGTGGGCACGTGATAGCGTACGCCTCTAGACAGCTGAAGCCGCACGAGACTCGTTACCCGATTCATGATCTTGAATTGGCGGCGATTGTATTTGCCTTGAAGATCTGGCGCCATTATCTGTATGGCGAGAAATTTGAGATCTATTCCGATCATAAGAGCTTGAAGTATCTCTTTTCTCAGTCAGAGTTGAATATGAGACAGCGACGATGGCTTGATCTGCTGAAAGATTTTGATTGCGAGATCAAGTACCATCCAGGAAAGTCGAATGCAGCGGCAGACGCCTTGAGTCGAAAGGTATGTTCTTTGTCCTTGTCGACTATAGGTGTATCGAGTTTAGTAGAAGATTGTTGCTTGTCTGGATTGACATTTGATACAGAGAGTAGACCGTTGCGACTTGCTGCGATTCAGATTGAGCCAGATCTGATTTCGAGGATCAAAGAAGCACAGAGAACTGATCCGAGCGTGCAGAGATCGATTGATATGGTCAGAACTGGTCATATATCAGAATATCAGGTTAGAGATTCTGTTCTGTATGTGAATAACCGCTTAGTTGTGCCAGAGATTTCAGATTTGAGACGACAGATCATGTCGGAGGCACACTGTAGTCGGTTCAGCATTCATCCTGGTGGCAGGAAGATGTATAACGACTTGAAGACACAATTCTGGTGGAAACAGATGAAGACAGACATTGCAGAATTTGTGTCTAAGTGCCTGAATTGCCAGCAGGTGAAAGCAGAGAGAAAGAAGCCCGGAGGTTTACTTCAGAATTTGTCTGTTCCTGAATGGAAATGGGACCACATTTCCATGGATTTCGTGACGAAGTTACCTCGATCATCCCGGGGCTGTGATTCGATTTGGGTCATCATTGACAGATTAACCAAATCAGCGTGCTTTATTCCGTACAGAATGACCTATCGACACGATTAGATGGCAGAGTTGTATGTCAGAGAGGTCGTCAGATTGCACGGTGTGCCGAAGTCGATCGTATCAGATCGTGATCCACGATTCACTTCTCACTTTTGGCACAGTTTGCAGCAGGCTTTGGGTACGACTTTACACCTGAGCATTGCTTATCATCCCCAGACAGACGGACAGTCAGAGCGGACTATCCAGACTTTAGAGGATATGCTGAGAGCTGTAGTACTAGACTTTGGTACTAATTGGCAAGATTCATTGCCGTTGTGTGAGTTTTCATACAACAACAGCTATCAGACTAGCATTGAGATGGCACCATTCGAAGCTTTATACGGAAAGAAGTGCAGATCTCCGTTGTACTGGGATGATATCTCTGAGGTACCAGAGTTAGGGCCTGATATGATTCGTGAGATGACAAGGAAAGTAAAGATCATTCAGAAACGAATGAAGGCAGCACAAGATAGGCAAGCGAAATACGCCAATGTCAGACGCAGACCGTTAGTATTTGAACAGGGAGACAGAGTATTTTTGAAGATTTCACCTTTCAGAGGCGTTGTCAGATTTGGCAAGCGTGGAAAGTTGTCTCCTAGATACGTCGGTCCGTATGAAATCCTTGAGAAGATTGGCGATCGAGCTTACAGACTTGCTCTTCCTCCTTCATTGTCCGGTATACATGATGTTTTTCATGTATCGATGTTGCGCAAATATATGCCGGATGATTCTCATGTCATTTACCCTGACGAAGCCGAGTTAGATCATACTCTGAGCTATGTTGAGCGACCGATACAGATTCTTGATCAGAAGGAGAAACAGCTTAGAACCAAGACTATTCCGCTTGTGAAGGTTCAGTGGAGTCGTCATGGCATCGAGGAAGCAACTTGGGAGACAGAGTCTGAGATGAGACAGAGGCATCCCGAGCTATTCTTATAATGTGAGTCTTTCTTCCCGTTTTGACTTTACAATTTTGTATATACATACATGATTACTTGCTTATGAGTTCGAGGACGAACTCCTGTCTAAGAGGGGGAGAAATGTAAGGCTCGAGAATTATCGGTATTATTGATGTGGGAATTGTAGAGATGAGAATGCATGAATTATGAAATTTTGAGCAGCAGGGCCGAAGCCCCACCGCACCCGCAGTACAAGAAGGACCGCACCCGCGGTGCCTTGATGGAGAATTGGTGAAATTGTGCGAACAGTCACCGCACCTGCGGTAATAACATGACCGCACCCACGGTCATCGAATTTTGGAAAATCATGGGGCTGCCGAGAGCATAGCGCACCCGCGCTCTTATGCTGCCGCACCCGCGGTCGTGCGTGTCATGTGACAAACATGAACACTCGTCTCTTTGCATGCAACATATGATATGTGTCTTCATTTCAGTAACATATTCAGAACAAGAACCGAGAGCATCCTTGAAGAGAGAACTCATGCCTTTTGATCTTTGCACTTGAGATTTTGCTATTTCCGGTTATTCGATTTTAGATCCGACTTAGGTTTTGAACTCACCTCGTCAAGGGCTATCAAAGGATGTATGTATTGTTTATTTCCAGCATGTTTCGATATGTATGTATTGAGGGAATTCAGATTTGAATTCGAATATGTGGTCTTGAGATATAGAGCATCGGATATTCGTTGTCAGATTGAGTTTCGGACACAGTATGCTATTGTTTCGATTTTTCAGCATGTATTGTGTTGAGCATATGCAGATTTCAGCATGTATATTGATGTTAGATGAGATTATGAGTTGATTGTAATTGAGTATGCTATTACTGAGTTATCGGTATCGAAGAAGTACGCCGTTATGCCGTTGAATTGTATTGAAATCAATTACAGATTTGTACATTGAGTTGATTGAGATGTATTTTGATAGAACGTGTCTACACATTGTCATTTCAGATTAGTCTTGACAGAGTGACATTCCGACTTCAAGATCTCGACAGACATTGTACGACAAAAGGTATAATTCATGTGGTCACGAGATTGCACAACTCGATTCAGATTTGATACGAGTTTCCCTAAATCACATACTAGATTGTTATTACATTTGATTATGTAATGCCTTGTTTATTGATTTATATTCGAGTCCTAAGATAGGAGAGATTGGCAGACTTGCCAAAACTAGACGTTTCGGTGTATCGACGCATAGGAGCAGATTTGCTATATGTGTAGACCCTCGATACAGAGTTGACCGAAGTCTAGGAATAAGACGTACCGTTGCCCCGAGTGGTTGGGTAGGTAACAGACCGTCTTATTCACACCGGGATCCCTAGATTAGAAAAGAGTCGAGTCAAGATTTGAATGTTGAATACAGATTTGTATTCTACTACATGTTTAGATTTATATTCACGTTACTTGATTTATGCTATGCATTTGTACATGATTATGACATTGCATGCATCCATGTTTTATACTGGGATATGTTCTCACCGGAGTTATCCGGCTGTTGTCGTGTCTGTATGTGTGCATGGCAACAGGTGGGGCAGGATCGGGGTCACGAGCTAGATGAGAAATGATGATAGCGTGGAGATCTCGGGCATTGCAGATTACTAGTGTTTTCTTATGAAAATTGTACTACTTATGTTTGTAGTTGTCATTTGAACACTAGTGTATGTTTGTACGAACAGACTTGTATGTACATTACGTTGTTTAGTTTCTATCGAGATATGTTATGCTTTAGTTAATACATTTGAATTAAAGTTAAAAGCAAAATTTTGACCCACATTTTCGAACAAAGATCCAATTAAATCCCAAAAGAATTGAGTTAGAGCCCGGGTCCCCACAGCTACTGGAAAGACAGTTAGACTAATCCAAGTGTTGATTCCAAAGGGACTAATAAGTCGTGGACCCAAATAGACATGGGTACCAAATCATATTATATATGTGCTTGCAGGTAACAGGTACAGATAAAAATTCAATATGGTATTTGGACAGCGGTTGCTCACGACATATGACAGGAGATGCAAGTATGCTATCTCAACTGACCAAATATAGTGGTCCAAACATCAGTTTCGGAGATAATTCCAAAGGTAAAACCGTGGGTAAGGGTAAGATTATCCATGGTAACTTTACTATTAAAGATGTTTTATTGGTAGAAAATCTAAAGTATAACTTGATTAGTATAAGTCAGTTATGCGACAATGGATTTTTGGTACAATTTGATAAAAACTCATGCTCAGTTAAAACATCAACTGATGAAATCATACTAACTGGCAAACGATGTGGAAACACATATAAAGTCAGTTGGAATGAACAGCCTCATGCACCAGTTTTCTTCATTTCTTCAAATTCATCTCAAAACTGGTTATGGCATAAAAGATTAAATCATTTAAACTTTAAATCCTTTGCTTATCTGAGTAAACATGAACTTGTAACTGGTTTGCCCAAAATAAATTTTTCAAAAGAAAAACTTTGCTCAGCATGTCAGTATGGAAAACAAGTACAATCTTCTTTCAAAAACAAGGGCTGTAAATCTTCATCCCGATGCTTAGAACTATTGCACATGGATCTCTTCGGTCCAATTCCAGTCATGAGCTTAGGGGGAATGAAATACACCCTGGTGGTCGTAGATGATTTTTCAAGATTTATTTGGGTTATATTTCTAAAATCCAAAGACCATACGGCTGCACAACTGATTAAACTCTTCAAAAGACTTTTAAATGAAAAATCAGTTGGGATTGATCGAATCAGATTTGATCGAGGAACTGAATTAATCAATCAAACACTTTCAAGTTTTCTAGAAAATGCTGGAATCAAGCATGAGCTCTCAGCAGCAAGAACTCCTCAGCAAAATGGTGTAGCTGAGAGAAGAAATAGGACCCTAAAAGAAGCTGCTAGAACAATGCTTGCTGATTCTGGGATTTCTCAAAGATTTTGGGCGGAGGCAGTAAACACTGCGTGTTATATTCAGAACAGATCGATGATTAATAAGAATCATATGAAAACACCAAATGAGATCTGGCATGGTAGAAAAAGTATAATCACCTATTTCAAAATATTTGGCTGTAGATGCTTTATTCATGATAATGGTAAAAATTACTTAAAGGAATTTGATGCCAAATCTGCAGAAGGAATTTTCCTTGGATATTCACCAAATAGTATACCTTATAGAGTCTTTAATAAGAAAACTTTAAATGTTGAAGAATCTGCGCATGTTAATTTTGATGAAACTGTACTAACTGATAAGCCAACTGATCAAGTTGAGCTAGCTGATCGATTGACAAATATAAGTTTGGACGATGATGATAAAGATGAAAGTCATAACAATCAAGACATCTTCCAAACACCAGAACCAGAGATTTTAGATCAATTAAATGAGCAGGAAGTCAATGACAACAATCAGTTATTAAAGGAAACTGATAACATTCAAATACCAGCTGTTGAGACATTAACTGAAGTTGAAAAGTGCACTCAGATGCCAACAGAAGAAGTTGCTGATGCAACAAATACAGAATACATATGGAAAAAGTCACATCCACCTCATCTAGTAATAGGAAATCCATCTGATCCTGTAAGAACTCGTAATCAAATGTTAAATTTATTTATTCACTCAGCCTTCGTCTCACAAGTGGAACCAAAGAAAACTGATGAAGCCCTTGCTCATCCTAACTGGGTAAATGCTATGCAAGAAGAGCTGAATCAGTTCACTCACAATAACGTCTGGAACTTAGTTCCAAGACCAACTTCAAAAACCATTATAAGAACAAAATGGGTGTGGAATAAGCTAAATGAGGATGGCTCAGTTATACGCAACAAAGCTAGACTAGTAGCACAAGGATATAGGCAAGAAGAAGGAATTGACTACGATGAGACGTATGCTCCAGTTGCAAGATTGGAATCAATCAGAATATTTCTTGCTTATGCATCTCACAAAAACTTCAAAGTTTATCAGATGGATGTGAAAAGTGAATTCCTAAACGGTCAGTTACAAGAAGAAGTATATGTCGAACAACCTCCAGGTTTTGTAAACCACAAATTTCCTGATCATGTGTACTATTTGAACAAAGCATTATATTGTCTTAAACAAGCTCCC
The DNA here is from genome assembly GCF_022965805.1 of Primulina eburnea. NCBI lineage: Eukaryota > Viridiplantae > Streptophyta > Magnoliopsida > Lamiales > Gesneriaceae > Primulina > Primulina eburnea. The sequence goes on from NW_027331344.1 coordinate 8,413, forward strand.
AAGGCTTGGTACGAAACTCTTTCAAAATTCCTAAATGATCATGACTTTTCAGTTGGATCAGTTGATAAGACCTTGTTCAAATTTACTAAAAATAATCATATCTTATTGGTTCAGATTTATGTTGATGATATAATTTTTGGGTCAACTAACCCCAAATTGTGTGAAAAGTTTGCTAAGTTAATGCAGGATAAGTTTGAAATGAGTATGATGGGTGAACTGACATTCTTTCTTGGACTGCAAGTGAAGCAACTGGAAACTGGCATATTCATTAGTCAAACAAAATATACAAAGGAGCTGCTAAAGAAATTTGGTATGGAATCATGTTCAGCCGCAACAACTCCCATGAGCTCATCAGTTAAATTAGACACTGACGAAGGGGGAATATCAGTAGAGGCGACATTATACAGAGGGTTAATAGGTTCACTGCTATACCTAACAGCCAGTCGCCCTGATATTGTTTTTGCTGTCTGTATGTGTGCCAGATTTCAAACAAACCCTAAGCAATCACATTTCTCAGCTGCCAAAAGAATTCTGAGATATCTTAAGGATACACAAAATGTTAGACTATGGTATTCCAAAGACTCCACCTTCAATTTAGTTGGATACTCAGATGCAGATTATGCAGGATGTAAGCTTGATCGTAAAAGTACAAGTGGATCTTGTAAATTCTTAGGAGATAGACGGATCTCTTGGTTCAGCAAGAAGCAGACATCCATAGCCACCTCAACAACAGAAGCAGAATATCTTGCTGCTGGTAGCTGTTGTGCACAACTGATCTGGATCCAGCAACAACTGAAGGATTATGGAGTAACATCAACAGAATCACCCATATTTTGTGATAATACCAGCACAATTGCCATCACCTACAATCCAGTTCTTCACTCAAGGACCAAACATATAGATGTCAGGCATCACTTCATCAGGGATCATGCATTAAAAAAGGATATTCAGCTAGAATATATCTCAACTGAACAGCAAGCAGCTGACATCTTCACAAAACCATTACCTGAGGCTAAGTTTTATTATTTTCGAAATATTCTTGGTTTAATCGACTTATCTTAGAAATTTTTAGTAATATTGTTATACTAACAGAATCATATACAGAAAATAAGAACACAACAAATAGAAACTAACACTTTAGTATGAATACCAACGTTCCCATTTTACAGAAGATATCATGGCATCAATTGAATTTAGCCATGCTCTAACCCAATCATTTAACTCATAAATTCGAACTCTAGCAAATGCCCTAGATTTCAAAATCTTATCAACAACATGCCACTCTTTCCACAGCAATGCCTCCAAAAGACAGTTGTCCTCCACCAAATCTCTAACATTCCTAACTTCAAAACGTTCAAGATACTTCAATGCTCTTGCCTCCGGAGCACGAGTAGGAATAGCATCACTGTCACTAATCCTCTTCAATTCATGAATCTTCTCCCATGTTGACAACACTTTCTGCAGGACATATATCTCCATCTTTCTTTTGATATTTATTAAACGAGGGGTTGATTGCTCAGTCACATGGACATGAGTGCTGCTGCATGCATCAGAATCGGACATATTGAAATATTTTTGAACTGATATTAAAACACATCTTTTATCACTATCATCCTATTTATAGGAAAATGACGATGGAGAAGCTGAAGAGTCTCAAGTCCATTAAAGAGTCTTTAACATATACCGAGGACTTTTAATTTATCAGTTGTTCATTATCAACTGACATCAGTTTGATTGTTCTTAACAGTTGTTTAAATAGTATCAGTTTATCATCAACTTATGATAATTAGTTTCTCAACAGTTCATTTGTTTACTTATCACAACTGATGTTTCTTAGTGTGTCATTACTCCATGTGTTTAAATCTCATACAGATCATTGCGTGCAGAAACAAAGAAAAACGACGCATTATCAAAATAAAGATTTTATTTATCCTTAAATTTTTGAGAGAACTACATTTTCATAAATTTCTTCTACACTAGCTATCCACATCTTCATCCAAACAGCTAGAGCTGAGGAAGAAGTCTTGCAGAAGCTGTGGGAAGAAGCAATGCCATTAAGAATCTCCAGCTCCTTGCGAAGCATCAGATCATAGAGATGGCCCTCCTTGAAAGCATCCATCTCTACAGAAATGTTTAAGTGCCTTCGCACTTCTCTCAGCTGGGCCATCCGCTTGAAGGTGGTAACCCTCCCAGAGTTGTACAGAAGCTCCAGCTCCTGTAACTCTTCTCAATAGGGAAGACTGGCATAAAAAACCTTGTCCACTATGGCAGCCTTTTGAGCTTCAAGCGAAAGTGGAGAGACGTTTGAACTAATTGCTCCTTCCATTATTTTTACTGATACTTGTGACTAACTCCTTTATTTTTATTTAAAGGCCAAGTCGGGAAAATGAAAGGACACTTTCTTAAGTGATGATTACTCTACTAAGCCTCAGGATTATCTTATTTAATCGACTTTATTTTTTTTATAACGCATCTATTTAGGGGGAATGGTGGTTTAAAAGGTTAACTGAGAAGACAGTTGTTAGTGTATTCTCAACTGAAAGGACTCAGCCTCACTAACTGATCGTTCAGTTGCTAATTCCACTAATCTTCTCATATAAGTTACCTAATTAAACCTATCATATTCCAAATCAAATGACGTGACTGTCTGCCAAATCATGATGAATTTCAGTTTATAACGTGGACACATTTTTAACCGCTCAAAATTGTACACACGCTTACAGCACACGTACACTCATTTTTTTACTCAAAATTTTCCTGGACTTACACGTGTCCGATAATTCAAACAGTCACAAACAGAAGTACATTACCCGATTTGATTCAGTTCGTCTTCCTTACAATAACGATTATCCTCACTTTTCAAAGGAAATCTATATTTTTCGTTTCTACAGGAAATCATTCAGCTTTCAATGGCGACTCAAACTCCTGCTCACATATTAAATGCGATGGTCATCGATTTTAACTCGGCTCTATCGATTCAAGAAGAAGATGTTAAAAATGTATTTCTAAAGCTTGAGTCGACAGGTCTCAGGATGTTCTTAGGACAATCTTCCCAGAAGATATATGAGGTCAATGAATGCTACAAGAAAGGATTTATCACTAATAATGACACTATATTTGTGACTATCAATGATCAGTTGCTACGTCTTTCTGAGGAATCTTTCGGAGAAATCTTTTCCTTACCAACTGAAGGTTATGTAAATTTTTCTGAAGTAAAAACTCAGGACATTGAAGAAATGCAGTCTCGATTATCTGCTGATGGACGAAAAATCAAGGTTTCCGATCCAAAGAAGGAAATGAAACCAGAAATTCAGTTGCTAGCTGATATCGTAGCAAAGGGAATATTAGCAAAAGCCGGTTCTTATGCTGCTCTTACACTCGAAAAATTCCAGGTAATGACCATAATCATGAGTGAAAAGAAAGTAAATTGGAGATATATTATGTTTAACATCTTGAAGAATATGCTCAAGTCATCCAAACAATCATGTGGTTTTGCTATCCAAATTAGTTATTTGTTAAAACTGAAGGGTTTAGTAGCTGAAAATGCTGAAATATCATCAAAATTCAAAGTCTTTACTTCCAAAAACATCTTGCAATCAAAAGCCAAACTGGAAGTTGAGCCATCACCAGTCAAGAAGGTCAAAACAGCAAAAAGGAAACTGATTCTCAGTGAATCAGACGCAGAGAAAACTCCTTCACCTAGGCTTGTCAAAAGACCAAGGACTAAAAGAACCAAAACAACAACAACAATGGAAGTTATCCAATCAGCTGATCAACAACCAATTCAAGCCATACCTTTGCAGATACTCTCACCTGATGAACCAGTTACCAAAGCCAAGACAACAGCTAAGGTTGAAGCCCCATTAACCCTTGTAAATCACCCTACCATCTTGCCTAGGGCCAGATCTAAAGGTATAATATTAAGGGAACCAGTGCAATCAACACACTCAGGAATGGATCTTCTTCACACTCTTTTAGCTGACAAAGGAAAAGGACAGCTAGTTGAAGAACCCCGGCCATCCAATGCCATTCAAACACACATTGACCTTGTTTGGGAACAGGTCAATGCATTTGCCACATCACAATTAAAATCTTTTGACTGTTGGAAAAGCTTCAGAACAGAAATATTTGCCAAAGAACTGAAGCATAGATCTCAACTTAAAAAGTTCATCAAACTAGAAGCAATCGTGATGAAAGTAGTCAAAGCTGCTACAATTTCACAAGCATTAGAAAGGCAGAAATACTTCTTTAATCAAATTCTCGTCAAAAAGCTAGCAAGAATGGTAGCACAGCTGAAGTCCAACTACCATCCAACAAGTCCAACTGCATACAATGATAGAGCTGTGTTCCCTCAACTGGACGCAGATCTTAGTAGCCTGCAAAGGGAAATAAGATTTTGGGAAGAAAATCAGGAACTAGTTATTCATGAAAAACCCTTCAACTCAAATCCTGAAAAAGATTTATCCTTCTCTCCACAAAAAGAACCATCTCCACAACAGTCAACTGAAAAGCCAGTTCAGGAAATACCTAAATCCTCTCAGACAGAACATCAGTTATATTCTGAAGAAGAACTATCCTTCGCAAACATCGATGAAATCATTCAAGCTGTTGCCTTAGAAGCTCAGTATGACTCAGTTGCTCATTCAGCTGAACAACCACAACAAGATATTAAGATATCTTCTGAAGCACCAACTGAGTCACTCGTTGATGAAACATTTATATCTGCTCAAACTGAAGATCAAACTGAAGTACCAACCCAAAAATCAGAAAAAGAAATAACTGCAGCAGAAAAAGCTCAAACTGATGCACCTGTTCAGTCAGAAAGTTCTGCTGAACAAGTTGTTCAAACTGACGAACAATCAAAACCAGCAGACCAAGAAACTGCTGAACATGAAGAAAGTCAGTTGCTCACTAACTCAAAAGAGCAAGAACAAAGTTCAGTTATTCCTCCACAGGAAGCCTCTATGCATGAACAACCCATCTCCATCATTCAGCCAGACAGACAATTATTTGATCAAAATCAAACATCATCATCTCAAATTCAAGAAAACATTCCAGCTCAGTCTACGGTTGGAACAATGGAAACTAATCAAGCATTAGTTCTTTTTGGACAATCATCGAAGCATTCAGAAACGACCAGCCAGCAATCTCCAATTCAAACCACAGAAATGGATATTGTTCTTGAAGAAATTCAGAACATACATTACAGTATGCAGCAGATGCTAGCTGAAATCAAGAAAATTCAACTCGAACAGCTGTCGCATACTGTCAAATTGGATTCTTCGATTGAATTTTACTCAACAAAACTAAACAATCTTCAAGCCAACATGGACTCTCTTAGCAGGACTGTACAAGAAATGAAGAATGGGCTAGTTAGCTCATTCTGTACAATCAGAATGTAATCAGTCAGAGAGTTGAGCGACTGGAAACCTCTGTTTCTAATCGAATAGCATCGCTTCAAACTTCCTTCACAACTGTCGCCTCAAGTCTCTCAGCAGATGTAAAACTTCTATCCATTGACGTTCGAAAGCTGTCAGACAAAATGGAGATGTTTGACAAAAAGGGGGAAGGACAAAGCAGTTGAAGAAGATTTAATCAGAATATTTATATGATCAGATTTTATATTATCTACAAGGAATCCAGATATTATATTCTCAGATGTTATGTTATCTACAAGAAACCCAGTAATTTTATAATTCAGTTGCGTAATCTACAAAGAGCTCAGTTATTCGATCTTAAATCACTTGGTTTTGTCGAACACCATAAAGGGGGAAATTGTTGGAAACTAAATTCTGGAGTTTGACAAAACATAAATCAATCGATTAACAAAATATGAATCAACTGATGCGCACCAGCAAATGCAGCAACTGAAGTAAGTTGATACAATGATATAAGGCAAACTGATCAACTGATCAGTCTCTCAACTGAAGACGTCTCGGGAAAGAACAAAGGAGACATAACAGATTACAAAAACTTCGCACTTCAATCATTACAGCATAGAACAATGTGTTTCGGCTATTACAATTAAGACGCCGTATCACAATCAATGAAGAGAACATTGCCCAAGGAATCATGAAGTGGCAATCAACGGATACTAGAATTCAAATACATATCAAAGTTACCGTTGAAAAGCAAGTATAAATATAACTGAAGAACAACAGATAAACAAGAGACGATCATTCAATCTTAAAGCTTGCTGTTACTCTGTCAAAATCTCAGCTCACTCTCATTTGAATTATTCGTAGCAATCAAGGCTACAATTTGAGCTTATTAGCACTCTCTAAAAGTTTTTAGACTCAATTGTGCTAATATCAGTTACGTACTGAAAATATTGTGTATAACTAAGAGTTTCAGTTTTGGCAGTTGTAAGTCCAAACTGAAGTGGGTCTGTACAAGTGTTGTACTTGATCAAAGTCTTTTAGTGAATATCCTATCCTTGTGATAGAAGGGGTGACGTAGGAGTATGCATATTTCTTTCAGTTTCGTATTCTATCTTTCAATCAGCTACTTTCCGCAACTATTCTAGGTTAACTGATTGTTATTGACCAACAAGATTCCGAGATTCAGTTTGTCACCAAACTGAACTCTAAATATTCTTAAAGAACATTTTTAAGTGTGAGTGTTTATGCAACCCCCCCCCCCCCTTCTAAACACTCTTATTACGAGAACCGATCCTATCAGACACCTCCCTATACAATAAGTAGTATGAGAGAAGAAGTACATATTTACATATGATGTTTATCGAAATAGAAAAGGTACATGATCGAGTTTCGAGAGAAATTTTGTGAAAGTTTTTGGGAATAAAAGGTACAAGAGTAGTATATAGAAGTCATCAAGGACATGTCCAAGGACGTAATTGTTGGATCTCGGTTTTCTCGTACCCTAAATGCAGCGGAAGTTTAAAAATTTTTAATTTTATTTTTAAAATCAAAATATGTTTATTTTTGGGCACTCATATGATTTTATGATTAACATCCATAGTCGTTAGAATTTTATACTTTTGGTGAATTAATAACACAACTCCAACCATTCCGGGTTTAGTGGAGATAGCTCTTGATGAAATCCCTACGAACTTTCTTTAAAAGCTCCTTTGTTTATTCTTCTAATCAGGTCAACGACTAGATGGTTTGATCTTCTAATTTGCACTAGAAAATTAGAAGAAGTTTTACGTTGGAGATCAAAGTTTGAAAGAAGACTCAAACTCTTATTCAAAAGGGAGAGGAGGCCAAAATTTGAGAGGTGGAAGAGGAGTTTTTTTCGAAAACACAATGGTATGGTGGCTAGGGTTATGCCTTGCTAACACCTATTTATATTTTAGCCATCACCTAATTATCATAATTAACATTAATGTGCTTGATTAATTAAATGAGTTAGTCCAACTAGTTTAATTAATTAATCAATGTCCATTAAGAACTTTAATTATTTAGTATGTTGTGGGGACCCGGGCTCTAACTCAATTCTTTTGGGATTTATTGGATCTTTGCTCGACAATGTGGGTCAAAATTTTGCTTTTAACATTAATTCAAATGTATAATTAAATCATAACATGTCTTTATAATAATTAAACAACATCATGTACATACAAGTCTGTTTAGTACAATCTTACGCTAGTGTTTAAATACCAACTACAAACATAAGTAGTCCAAGTCTAATAAGCAAACACTAGAAATCTTCAACGCCCGAGTTCTCCACGCTATCATCAATCTCTCATCTAGCTCGAGACCCAGATCCTGCCCCACCTGTTGCCATGCACACATACAGACACGACAACAGCCGGATAACTCCGGTGAGAACAAATCCCAGTATAAAACATGGATGCATGCAATGTAATTAAATCAAGTACAAAAGCATGGCATATATCAATTAACATGAATTATAATCTAAGACATGTAAAAGAATACAAATCTGTATTCAACATTTAAATCTTGACTCGACTCATTTCTAGTCTAGGGATCCCGGTGTGAATAAGACGGTCTGTCACCTACCCAACCACTCGAGGTGACAGTACGTCTTATTCCTAGACTTCGGTCAACTCTGTATCGAGGGTCTACACATAGAGAAACTCTACTACTATGCGTCGATACACCGAAACGTCTAGTTTTGGCCGATCTGCCAATATCTCCTATCTCAGGACTCGAATATAAATCAATAAACAAGACATTACTTAATCAAATGTAATAACAATCTAGTATGTGATTTAGGGAAACTCGTATCAAATCTGAATCGAGTTGTGCAATCCCGTGACCACATGAATTATACTTTTCTTGTCGAATAGTCGGTGTCGTAGTTAAAGTCTTGAACTCAAATGGCCAATACAAATCTGAAATGGCAATGTGTGAACACATTCTATCACAATACATCTCAATCAACTCAATGGACAAATCTGTAATTGATTCCAATACAATTCAACAGCGTAACAACGCGATTTCTCGATACCGATAACTCAATCTCAACATAACAATATCATAATCGCTCCCAATAACTCATAATCTCATCCAACACAATTATGTATACCGAATCTTGCAAAATCTTCATATAATACATGCTGGAAAATCGAGAACATCTATACGGTATCCGAAATTCAACCCGATAGCAAATATAACATGCTCATTATACCAAGAACACATATTCTAACTCAAATTTAAATTTCTCCCAACATACACAATCTGAATCATGTTGAAATGTAACAAAACTTACATCCTTGAATAGCAAATGATGAGAGGAGTTCGAAACCGAAGTCGGATCTAAAATCGGATGGCTAAATCTTGCAAAATCTCAATTCTAATATGAAGGAAGCCTTTCACCTTCTTTGGAAATAGCTCTCGGTGCTTTCAACTGGAATGGAGAAGAAATGAATCAGCACAAAGCATATATATACCATGCCATGTGTCATCTCAAGAAGAAGTGGTGGATTTCTCGCATGCAACACCGCGGGTGCGGTCACCCCAGCACCGCGGGTGCGCTCATGTTTCGGCAGGATTTTATTTTTGAACATTCCTCGACTGCGGGTGCGGTCATGTTCTTACCGCGGGTGCGGTGTGGCTTCGGCACAAACTTCACAATTCTGATTTAAATGACCGCGGGTGCGGTTCTTGTGTGAGGCGCGGGTGCAGTATGACTTCGGCCATTCTTTCAAAAATTCTCATTTTTATGTCATGCATTCTTACCTCTTCAAATCTAACATCAATGACAACTGATAATTCTCGAGCCTTACATTTCTCCCCCTCTTAGACAGGAGTTCGTCCTCGAACTCGTAGGCAAACAATCATGCAATCATATACAAAACAGTATAATCAAAATTGAAAGGAAGACTCACATCATATGAATAGCTCGGGATATCTCTGTCTCATATCAGACTCTGTCTCCCAAGTTGCTTCCTCGATGCCATGACGACTCCATTGAATCTTTACAAGCGGAATGGTCTTGGTTCTAAGCTGTTTCTCCTTCCGATCAAGAATTTGTATCGGTCTTTCAACATAGCTCAGAGTCTGATCTAACTCGGCTTCGTCAAGCTGAATGACATGAGAATCATCCGGCATATATCTGCGCAACATTGATATATGAAAAACGTTATGTATACCGGACAATGAAGGAGGAAGAGCAATTCTGTAAGCTCGATCGCCAATCTTCTCAAGGATCTCATACGGACCGACGTATCTAGGAGACAACTTTCCACGTTTGCCAAATCGGACAACGCCTCTGAAAGGTGAAATCTTCAAAAATACTCTGTCTCCCTGCTCAAATATCAACGGTCGGCGTCTAATATTGGCATATTTCGCTTGCCTATCCTGCGCTGTCTTCATTCTTTTCTGAATGTCCGTCTGTCTGAGGATGATAAGCAGTGCTCAGGTGTAAAGTCGTACCCAAAGCCTGCTGCAAACTGTGCCAGAAATGAGAAGTGAATCGTGAATCACGATCTGATACGATCGACTTCGGCACACCGTGCAATCTAACGACCTCTCTGACATACAACTCTGCCATCTGATCGTGTCGATAGGTCATTCTGTATGGAATGAAGCACGCTGATTTGGTCAGTCTGTCTATCACAACCCAAATCGCGTCACAGCCCCGCGAAGATCGAGGTAACTTCGTCACGAAATCCATGGAAATGTGATCCCATTTCCATTCAGGAATAGACGAACTCTGAAGTAAACCTCCGGGCTTCTTTCTTTCTGCCTTCACCTGCTGGCAATTCAAGCATTTAGACACAAATTCTGCAATATCTATCTTCATCTGCTTCCACCAGAATTGCGTCTTCAAGTCATTGTACATCTTCCTGCCACCAGGATGAATGCTGAACCGACTACAGTGTGCTTCTGACATAATCTGTCGTTTCAAATCGGGAACATCTGGCTATACTAGACGGTTATTCACATACAGAATAGAATCTCTAACCTGATACTCTGATATATGACCAGCTCTGACCATATCAATCGATCTCTAAATGCTCGGATCAGTTCTCTGTGCCTCTTTAACCCTCAAAATCAAATCTGGCTCAATCTGAATCGTAGCAAGTCGCAACGGTCTACTCTCTGTATCAAATGTCAATCCAGACAAGCAACAATCTTTTACTAAATTCGATACACCTACTGTTGAAGTGGAAAGAGCACATACCTTTCGACTCAAGGCATCTGCCGCGGCATTCGATTTCCCTGGATATTACTTGATCTCGCAATCAAAATCTTTCAGCAGATCAAGCCATCGTCGCTGCCTCATGTTCAACTCTGACTGAGAAAAGAGATACTTCAGGCTCTTATGATTGGAATAGATCTCAAATTTCTCGCCATTCAGATAATGACGCCAGATCTTGAGTGCAAAGACAATCGCCGCCAATTCAAGATCATGAATTGGATAACGGGTCTCGTGCGGCTTCAGCTGTCTAGAGGCGTACGCTATCACGTGCCCTCGCTGCATAAGAACACACCCTAGTCCTATGTGAGATGCATCACAGTATACAACGAACTCACCTGTACCTGAAGGAATCGTCAAGACAGGCGCACTAGTTAGCCTCTTCTTCAACTCCACAAAACTGGCTTCACAATCTTCGGACCACACAAATGGCATGTTCTTCTGTGTCAATTGGGTGATCGGCTTCGCTATACTGGAGAAATCTCGAATAAAACGACGATAATACCCGGCTAGACCCATGAAACTGCGTATCTCCGGCACAGAAGTCGGTCTTGGCCAACTGATCACAGCCTCAACTTTACTCGGATCTACCGCAATACCATCTCCAAATATAATGTGCCCCAAAAAGACAACATGTTTCAGCCAAAATTCGCACTTGGACAATTTGGCGTATAACTGCTCTTTTCTCAAAGTCCGCAATACAATTCTCAAATGCTCTGCATGCTCAATCAGACTCTTCGAATATACCAAAATATCATCAATGAACACAATCACAAAATCATCTAAATATCTCTGAAAGATACGGTTCATCAAACTCATAAATACTGCTGGTGCATTCGTCAAACCGAAAGGCATAACAACAAACTCATAATGTCCATACCTGGTTCGGAATGCAGTCTTCGGAATATCAATGTCTTTAACTCTGAGTTGATGATACCCTGATCTCAAATCAATCTTCGAGTAAACCGAAGACCCCTGTAATTGGTCAAACAAATCATCGATGCGAGGCAACGGATACTTGTTCTTCACTGTCGCCTTGTTCAACTGTCTGTAATCAATACACAGTCGCATCGAACCATCTTTCTTTCTAACAAAAAGCACCGGAGCACCCCAAGGTGATACACTAGGTCTGATATATCCCTTAGACAGGAGATCTTCCAACTGTGCTTTTAATTCCTTCAGTTCAATAGGCGCCATCCTATACGGAGCTCTCGAAACAGGAACACTGCCTGGCACAAGATCTATGCTAAATTCTACCTCTCGGACTGGAGGCAAATCCCGGAATCTCATCAGGGAAAACATCTGCAAACTCGCAAACTACTGGAAGATCTGTCAATGCTGGGCTCGACTTCAGTAGATCTACTGAATATACGAGAAAGCCCTCTGCTCCTCTCTGAAGCAATCTACTCATAGTCAGAGCAGATACTAAGGGAATCCGGGATCTGGAACCCTTTCCGTAGAATTTCCACTCATCTGTCATTTCGGGTCTGAATCTGACAATCTTGTGGAAACAATCTACAGTGGCCCTGTACTTGGTCAACATGTCTATACCAACTATACAATCAAAATCAGCTAAACCAAGTACTACACAGTCTAAATCAATCTCATGCCCCTCAAACTGAAGCATACAGTGTCTAACAGTAGTCACAGATATCAAACCACTTCCCAACGGAGAAACTATAGACACTACCGTAGACATCGACTCAACAGGCAATGAATGTCTCAATGCAAAATGTTCAGAGATGAATGTATGTGATGCACCTGTGTCTATCAACACATATGCAGGATAACCGCAAAGGAAACAGTTACCTGCAATGACGTCATCTGGTGCCTCCTGTGCCTGCTCCTCTGTCAGAGCAAACACCCTAGCCTGCTGCCTGGGAGATTGACTCACTGTCTGACTACCTCCTGGTCTCTACTGGGTCTCTGTAGATGGTGGCTGGAAGGAGTGTACAGAGGATGCCTGTCTCTCCATCTGTGGCACTGGTGCTGATGACCCTGTACTCTGGTATTGTTGGGCACCTCTCTGGGGACAAACTCTGGCAAAGTGTCCCGGATGCCTACAGATGTTGCAGCATCCCATAACTCCTTGACACTGCTCCGTGGCATGTCGCCCTCCGCACGAACTACAGTATACGCCACTGTAATCTGAACCCTGACCTCTCTGTCGAGATCCACTCGAACTCGATGAACTACTCCCGGATTTCTTAAACTGCTTGCCCTTAGCCTTCAGAAATTCCTTCTTACCACTACTACTAGATTCACTATCGAAGCGAGGAGAAGGTGGTGGAAACTGAGTGGTAGGCTGTGGCGGTCTTTGCCCCTGAACACCGTAAGAAGCGCCTCGCTGCCTGATCAAGCCAGCCTCTGCTCCCTTGGCTCTGTTCAGTGCCTCTGAAAAAGTATTAGGCCGTCCCGTGTTCACCAAAGTAAAGACATCCGGATTCAACCCGTTGATGAACTGATCGGCCACTGCCTCGTCGTTCCCTGCCACATGCGGTGCAAATCGTAGCAATGCAGAAAATTTAGCAACATACTCATCGATGTTCCACTGTCCCTGCCTCAGATTCGCAAATTCAGCTTCTTGATCTTTTCGGTAGGAGACGGGGAAGAAGCGCTGATAGAACTCATCCTTGAAAACTTTCCACGTAATGTCAACGCGTCGGTGCTCCAAGGCTCTCTTCGTAGTCAACCACCAGCTCTTGGAAACCTCTTGCATCTGATGCCCTATCAATTTCACACGTCGCTCATCAGTATATGCCAAAGACTCGAACAACATCTCGATATCATCAAGCCAGCTCTCGCACTCTACTGCACTCTCTGTGCCCTTCAGGGTAGGCGGATGGAAAGACTGAAACCTCTTCAATAAGGTCTCCATCGGCGTAGCGGTAACATCCATCTGTGCACCTGATGTGCTACCCTGCTCTGGCTGTGGTACACGTCTAGGCGGCATAAATCTTATTATCAAACTGATTAGTACAAAATCAATATCATCTGTCTCAGCCCTCTTCTGATCGAGAATTGGTTCTGATTCAGGCTTGACAAGTATATGCTGTAAATTAATTCAGATAATACAACAACATACAATAAGGAAAGCAATAAATCATGCTAGCATCTCAAATGCAAGGAAGATGACTCGATCTACCCCGCTCATTCTATTGTATCTCAGTCTACAGAACCTACAGCTCTGATACCACCTGTTGTGGGAACCCGGGCTCTAACTCAATTCTTTTGGGATTTATTGGATCTTTGCTCGAAAATGTGGGTCAAAATTTTGCTTTTAACATTAATTCAAATGTATAATTAAAGCATAACATGTCTTTATAATAATTAAACAACATCATGTACATACAAGTCTGTTTAGTACAATCATACGCTAGTGTTTAAATACCAACTACAAACATAAGTAGTCCAAGTCTAATAAGCAAACACTAGAAATCTTCAACGCCCGATTTCTCCACGCTATCATCAATCTCTCATCTAGCTCGAGACCCAGATCCTGCCCCACCTGTTGCCATGCACACATACAGACACGACAACAGCCGGATAACTCCGGTGAGAACAAATCCCAGTATAAAACATGGATGCATGCAATGTAATTAAATCAAGTACAAAAGCATGGCATATATCAATTAACATGAATTATAATCTAAGACATGAAAAAGAATACAAATCTGTATTCAACATTTAAATCTTGACTCGACTCATTTCTAATCTAGGGATCCCGGTGTGAATAAGACGGTCTGTCACCTACCCAACCACTCGGGGTGACGATACGTCTTATTCCTAGACTTCGGTCAACTCTGTATCGAGGGTCTACACATAGAGAAACTCTACTACTATGCGTCGATACACCGAAACGTCTAGTTTTGACCGATCTGCCAATATCTCCTATCTCAGGACTCGAATATAAATCAATAAACAAGACATTACATAATCAAATGTAATAACAATCTAGTATGTGATTTAGGGAAACTCGTATCAAATCTGAATCGAGTTGTGCAATCCCGTGACCACATGAATTATACCTTTCTTGTCGAATAGTCGGTGTCGTAGTTGAAGTCTTGAACTCAAATGGCCAATACAAATCTGAAATGGCAATGTGTGAACACATTCTATCACAATACATCTCAATCAACTCAATGTACAAATCTGTAATTGATTCCAATACAATTCAACAGCGTAACAACGCGATTTCTCGATACCGATAACTCAATCTCAACATAACAATATCATAATCGCTCCCAATAACTCATAATCTCATCCAACACAATTATGTATACCGAATCTTGCAAAATCTTCATATAATACATGCTGGAAAATCGAGAACATCTATACGGTATCCGAAATTCAACCCGATAGCAAATATACCATGCTCATTATACCAAGAACACATATTCTAACTCAAATTTAAATTTCTCCCAACATACACAATCTGAATCATGTTGAAATGTAACAAAACTTACATCCTTGAATAGCAAATGATGAGAGGAGTTCGAAACCGAAGTCGGATCTAAAATCCGATGGCTAAATCTTGCAAAATCTCAATTCTAATATGAAGGAAGCCTTTCACCTTCTTTGGAAATAGCTCTCGGTGCTTTCAACTGCAATGGAGAAGAAATGAATCAGCACAAAGCATATATATACCATGTCATGTGTCATCTCAAGAAGAAGTGGTGGATTTCTCGCATGCAACACCGCGGGTGCGGTCACCCCAGCACCGCGGGTTGCCTCATGTTTCGGCAGGATTTTATTTTTGAACATTCCTCGACCGCGGGTGCGGTCATGTTCTTACCGCGGGTGCGGTGTGGCTTCGGCACAAACTTCACAATTCTGATTTAAATGACCGCGGGTGCGGTTCTTGTCTGAGGCGCGGGTGCGGTATAGCTTCGGCCATTCTTTCAAAAATTCTCATTTTTATGTCATGCATTCTTACCTCTTCAAATCTAACATCAATGACAACTGATAATTCTCGAGCCTTACATATGTTGGACTTGTACTCTTACAAGCCCATTAAACATACTTCCCACAAATTTTAATTTAATAAATAATAAATTCAACTTTTGAGTTTAATAAATTAAATCGATTAATTCAACATTTTAATTTAATATTTAAATTATAAATTCAACTCTTTAAATTTTATCACTCCAAAATTTAATAAATTAAATTCAAAAATTTTATAAATTCAACTCCTTGAATTTATTCTCCCAAAATTTAATTAGCATAAATTCAACTCCTTGAATTTACTATATCATAATATAAATTTAACTTCTTGAATTTATTCTCTCAACGAGAACAAACGATCCAGTGCTTGTGCGACCCTCAATGGTTCCGGGATACAGCTAGCCGTGGGTTCACAACTCCTTGTGATTCAGGACATAATCCTTTATTCAGGCTTACCCTTATTTTCCCCATTCTATGTATCAATAATTGATCGTGAGATTGTCAGAAATCATATTCCTGATTAAACCCATCGAACCATGGTAAGAGCGTCAAGTAGCGTCGTCCCTTGATTCCCTAGGTATCACTGATAATTCCTGCAAGAACCCTTCGATTATGATTAGCGTACAGTACGGTCCCTTCATCTCATATATCCAGATCGAATCTACAACCATTGGTTCACCGAGGGTTGCATATTAATTCGATAACTATGTGATAATTATAAATAGTGGCATCGCATGTACTATTGGAGAACTCCTTCTCTAACGTACATCTCATACTCTGGCCAGAGATTCTGAAACGTACCATACTTTTAAACTATTTGAAATTTGAGCAAAAAAAAAATATTTCTTGAATATGAAATAAACTTTCAAATTGTGAATCATCCATAATCAGTTCTAAAAAAAAATAAGAGCAACCAAACGTTCGAAATTTAAATTATTGCTAAAGCATTTGACTAGGAATCATGACAGTAACATAAAATCATAGTATTTTAAACTTTCATAAATTCTTAAAAATATGGCGGTCCCGGGTTTAGCCTCTCGTTCAGTCCAAGCCAGCTCACTGGTCATCACCCCTCGTCTCCTCAAATGCATTCTCACCTGCATCGATCAAGTCTAGTGAGTCTAAAGACTCAACATGTATAAACTGGGAGTAACGAGTAATACATAATAAAATCACATGAAAATTTAAAATAGAGCGTACATACTTGAAACTTGAAATTGCATACTTAAAAGCCTGAACTTAAGATACTTGAAACTTGTGCATACATACATAAACATAGACGTGCCATCATCATAAGAATTTTCTTAAACATGCTTGCATACTTATACATACTTGAACATTCATAAACTTCATCATTTTGCGTAGAGGCATGTTTCAAAGCAAATGACCCATACATAATACGCCTGATCATACTAAACCACAGTACTGGGCTGACAGGGAAGATCCACTGTCACATACATTAGATCCCCGCTCATGCTTTAACGGGTGGATTGGTCCCCGTTCATTCTTTAACGCTTCCCAATCCTGATCTAAACCCGTTCATGCTTTAACGGGGTGGAGAGGTCCCCAGCCACGTTCACCGACTTCAAAACCCATTCATAATTTGGTCACGAGACATTTAACATAGCTCAAAAACTTAAAATATTTTCTTTTGCACGTCGAACATACTTACTTGGCGTTGAGGGATTCGTTGGATCTCGCTTGGGGCCGCTGCTACAACATACTAACAGGAGTTCAAACACTTATCTTTCATAGCTTAGACGTAGGTACTCGTGCTCACCACCGAAGTAAATAAATAGCTTATGACATTCTAAATCTCTCGGGACTTGACCTCGTTTAATAATCGTTTTAAGCCATGATATAGAACCCCAAAACAAATCCTATATTTTTACAAAAATAAATTTAAACCATCGTACTAAACCATGATATAGAACTCCGAAGCAAATCTAAAAAAAAAAAAATATATATATATATATATATTTAAATTATTTATTTATTTATTTTTAGAGGGGGTACACGGACCCCGTGTATTGGTCCGTGTACGGGTCCGGGGTGGCAAGAAAATTTCGTATTTTGAAGGAAAAAGGACACGAACTCCGTGTCGAGGTCCGGGTACATGCTGGACATGGAAATTCACGAAAATTCACTAATTTAATTATTAATTCTTCCAACCCAAGCTTAAGGACCATGAATCAACACCTCAAGACTCATCCTAGGATGCTATTACCTTGATTCAAATCCTTACAAACATCCGAAACGTCCCCAAGCATCGACAATCAACTTCAAAACAACAATAACCCGTAATTCGACATCGTTTTGCTTCCTACGACTTCTACTACATCCAAAACAATCCCGACCCAAACGAACCACCAAATAACACCTAAACACATCCCATAACATATCTAAATGCAGTAGCACAAGCTCGGCGATGCCCAACGAAGCCTGCAACAAATAACTTCAAGAACATGTCAAGAACACATTTTCATAAAAGTCGCAGTTTGAGCAGTCCCATGAAAACGATCATAACTCACTCATTTCTTATCCAAATATTTCGAATTTACTGTCAAATCGAAGGTATCAAAAAGTTCTACGTTTTATATGTTGCAAATATTTTCATAAAACGAACCCAAATTACACAGGAACGGAAATGACAGCAAAAACATCTTTTGATATCTAAAATGTTTCAGAAATCGATTAAATGCATAATAGCTCAAACTTTGCTCATAATAATCAAACTTTCACGCATAACATACATCAAAACATCTACTATGACAAGATCGATGCATAAAACGAAAGAATATACATGCCTTTGATGTTTAAAACTCACGATACGGTGAATTTCGAAACGATAACTATGTAAATATTATCTTGATAAGGTATCAATATTTAACTTTCTTTGTTTGATAGGTTACTTTGTGGGGATAAACTCGAGTTAGGAGGAAGTCTATAAAAGAGAGAGAAGGACATTGATACTCTCAACTCGTCGATCAATCATACACATACATTCGCACATCGTAGAATTTCAGAGAAACATATTATCAACCTTGCTGCTGTTGTTGCTCGTGCTGCCTTGAATGTTGGAAACGTCTATAGACAACTTCCGTGACGAAGTTGGCTGAAGATCGTTTTTGTTTCTCCTGTTTTGGCATCACGTTTTTTGTTGCTTTCTTGAAATAGTTTTATTCAGAGTACTTGATTTTAGAAAACGTTTATTTTCTCAATGTGTTGAGAAAATTGATTTTAGTCATAATTACTAGTGATTGGTTTTTGTAAACGTTTTGGTTTTCTAGTAATTAATATTTGCCTTAAGGCACCACACAAGTATATACTTGTACAAATTTAATCTTGTCCATTCTATTTGTTTAAAGTTAATTTGTTTTACAAACTTGATATTTCGCTGTATGTTGTCTTAAATGTTGTAACATTTGACACAACACTTAATTATGATAAAACACAGATTAATAATCGTACACTACTGGTATCATATAACCTTACATCTGTCAAGCAATACAGCCTAACAAGTGATATCAGAGCCTTCTCTTGATATACTAAGTGTTGATTCTGGTTTTGTTTTGTTTTGATAGAAATATTTAATGGACACACAGCACTTCGACCACCAGTCCTCGACGGAACCAACTACAGCCTATGGAAGGTCAAAATCAGATATTAAATAAAATCCATAGATGAAAGGGCATGACAGCGTGTCATCAATGGGTGGACTTCACCGATGATGATGGATCAAGATGGTGACAGCATGCCAAAACCAGAAACTGACTGGATTGCTGATGAAGTGCAGAATTCAAAGGCTTTGAATGCAATATTCACTTCAGTAGATATGAATAGGTTCAGTTTGATCACAAATTGTACTTCTGCTAAGAATGCATATAATACTCTCCCAAGATATTGTGAAGGTCCTGAGAGTGTGCAACGAACTAGACCGAGGATGCTCACTTCCAAGTTCGGGATGTTGAGGATGGAAGAATCTAAAAATATACTGGACTATGATCGTCACCTACGGGAAATTGCTAATGAGGCATTCAGCCTTGGAGACCCCATCTCTAATGAACGATTAGTTAGAAAATTTCTTCGTTCTTTGCCCGAAAGATTCAACGTAAAAATCTATGCAATCGATGTTGCTAAGGACACATCTCAGATGGCTGTGGAAGATCTTATCAGTTCACTTTGCATCTTCGAAATGAACATGGACATGCAGGAGAAGGATAAGGGGAAGATGATTGCATTCCAGGTCTCAAATGACTCCTATAATGATCTTCTTCAAATATACTAGGAGATTAATGAATCAGATCTTTGTGAGGATTCCATCGCATATATAATAAATAAATTTTGGGATTATTTTAAAAGAATCAGGGAAAAAAATAAGTCTGAACAACCATCAAGGTTTCTGAGTCTTCCAGCACCTGAAAGGCCTCTAAAGTTTCCTACTCAAGAACAATTTCGACCAAGGAATGAAGGCAAGGGTCAATTTAATTTGAATAATTATTACTCAGTGCAGTGTAGATAATGCAATGGCTTTAGCCAATATGCCATTGAGTGTGCTAATAGAATACGAAAGAACAAAGGCTACAATGTGTCTCTAAGCGATGAAGAATCTGATGCGGAGGAGAAATCAATTTATGAAGACAATCACACCTCCTTGAATGCATTGTTGACAGAAAAACGCTGGCTGCAAGTGAACCCGTTATGTGTTGCCTTAGGTGTTGCCACTCCTGGATGCAAAACATGTGTAAAATCAGTTTGATTGAAATCTACATCATCTGGAAACTTGAGTGTAGATGATGATTTGGAAGTTGATGAAGAAGAAATCACTTTTGAGAGTGTACAAAAGCTTTATGAGTTGTTGTATGTCGATTGGACCAAAAGAAACAAGCTTAACCCAACTCTCATGAAGGAGAACACCGAATTAAAAGCTGTGGTTGCCAAACTTGAAGTAATTCTAAGCTAAAAAGACTTGGAACTAGGCAAGACCAAGGATGAGCTTCAAAAGGCAACTGAGACCTTGTCCAAGTTTAATTTGAGCACATCCAAGCTTGATTCCATACTTTCGATGGGAAGATATGACAAGAAAGGCTTAGGCTTCAAATACAGTGTTTTTGAAATTTGTGAATCTTCAAAATCAACGGTCTTCGTGAAAGGAAAAACTGATTCATCCACACAGTCACATCCCACGTCCCCAATCAAAAGTCCTTTACCAAAAGGAAAATCTGCTGCACCTGTTCCTAAGAAAAGAAAACACAGGTATGTGTGTCACTACTGTTTTAAGCTTGGTCATAGCAGACCCTACTGTTTTAAACTCAGGGATGACAGCATGAATCAAAAGACGAGTCTGATGTTGCCCCGAATGTTGCACAACACTTCCCGCAACAACTTTAATCGCCGACCTACAGTAAGACAAATTTGAGTACCCAAGCTAAAACCCACTTTAATGTTGTCTATACTTCATCGAAAACTAATATTGCAGGTCATTGGTACTTTGATAGTGGAAGCTTACGCCACATGACAAGATCACGAGAACATCTAATTGACTATGTTGATCAAAAAGGGGGTCGAGTAACGTATAGAGGGGGAGCTAAAGGAAAGATTGTGGGAAATGGGACATTGAATGTTGAAGGACTACCAAAGCTCCACAATGTGCTTCATGTTGAAGGATTAAATTCAAATTTAATAAGCATAAGCCAATTGTGTGATGAAAATTTACTTGTCAAGTTTAACAAACATACTTGTGATGTTTTTGATGAAACAATCATGTGCATTCTGACAGATACTAGGTCTTCAGATAACTGTTACCAAATAGGTGAAGAATTTTCATGCAATCATGCACAAATCAGTGAGCTCGACCTTTGGCATCAAAAACTTGGTCATGTAAATTTTAAAACCTTGAAGAACTTGTGTAAGTACGATGCAGTACGAGGTATGCCTAATCTTTAATCTGGTATACCATATGTGTGCGAAGATTGTCAAAAGGGTAAGCAGAATCACGTGTCACACTCAGTGTTGCCATCATCTGGGACAACACACTGTTTGGATTTACTTCACATAGACCTTATGGGTCCTATGGAAGTGAAAATCTTTGGAGGTAAGAAGTACTCTTTTGTTTGTGTTGATGATTTCTCATGATATTCACGGGTTAGCTTCATTAGGAAGAAATCAAACACTTTCAGTGTGTTTAAACAATTGGTCACATGAATCACAAACTTCCATAATTTTAAGGTGAGAAGGATCAGGACTGATCATGGTAAGGAATTTGAAAACTCTTCATTCTCTTCTTTCTGTGACAAGAAATGAATTTCACATGAATTTTCAGCACCAAAACTCCACAGCAAAATGACATAGCAGAACGAAAGAACACGACATTACAAGAAATGGCTAGGGTGATGCTAGCCTCGAAGAATATCTCAAAGCATTTTTGGGCAGAAGCACTTAATACGGCTTGCCATATTTCAAATAGGGTGTATTTAAGAAGTGGTTCAACCATTACTTCTTATGAAATAATCATGAAAAAGAAGCTTAATCTGAAATAATTTCATGTTTTTGAGTATGTTTGTTACACTTTGAACGACGTGGATCAACTTGCAAAATTTGACTTAAAGAGTGATAAGTGTTTGTTTTTGCGATATGCCACTAATAGTTGAGCTTATCACATGTTTAATTTTGCGAACCAGGATTATTATGGAATCCATTAATGTTGTTTTTGATGATTGTGCAGATCTTAAAAAGAAAACAACTGAAGATGATGTCGAAGAGCTTATGAAAATTCCAATATCACTGGAAAATACAGGTGTTGCCCCAGATGTTGCAACATATATTACAACACGTGACAATGAAGTCACTGAATCCGAGGAAGAAACATACATCGATGATGATACAGTAGATGACGGACAGACAGTTCCAAGTAAAATTCAGAAAAACCATCCATCATCTCAAATTAATTGGTAATGTGCGTGGAGATGTGCAAACTCGAAAGAAAGAAAATATGGATTACCACAAAATGTCTGGACTTATGTGCATGAGCTCTACGTACTCACAAGTTAGATTTTCATGTTTTATATCTAATTTCAAAACCAAAATGTTGATGAGGCGTTAAAAATGAATTTTGGATTATTGCAATGCATGATTAGCTAGAGAAATTTGTTTGAAATGATGTGTGGAATTTGGTTCCACCCACTGACCATGGTAATATCATTGGAACAAAATGGATTTTCAAAAATAAGGCTGATGAGTCGAGAAACATCATTCAAAACAAAGAAAGGTTAGTTGCTCAAGGATACACATATGTTGAGGAGGTTGATTTCGATGAGACCTTTGCTTCTGTAGCAAGTATTGAGTCAGTACGACTATTGCTAGCCATTGCATGCTACATGAAAATCAAACTTTTTTAAAATTGATTTTAAAAGTGCATTTCTAAATTGAATTTTGAGTGAGGAAGTGTATGTCAGACAACCTAAGGGTTTTGAGGATCCACATCATTTGGATCATGTTTACAAATTAAAGAAGGCAATTTATGGCTTGAAGCAAGCACCACATGCGTGGTATGGAAGGTTGAATTTTTACATACTTGAAAATGGCTTCAAACAAGGTGAGGTAGAAAAAAACACTTTTTATTCAAAAATCCAAAGGTGAGATTCTTATTTGTCAAGTTTATGTAAATGATATAATCTTTGGTTCTTCATCCAAACGCCATGATGATGATTTTGTTGAGTGTATGTCATCTACCTTTGAAATGAGCATGGTTGGTGAGTTAAGTTTCTTTCTTGGCTTGCAAATTAAACAAATGCATAATGGCATCTTTCTGTGTCAAAGTAAGTATGCTAAAAATCTGGTTAAGAAATTTGCAAATGAGAAAACCAAACACATGAGAACTCCTTTAAGCTCGAGTGAACAATTGTGAAAAGATGATGTTGCCAAAAATCTTGACAATACCTTATACCGCAACATCATAGGTAGCCTCCTATATGTGACACCCTGACCCGTTACAATTAAAAATACAGCGGAATTTAAAATTTTCTTGCAAATGGAAGGAGTTTCAAAATACATTTCCAAATATCATCAAAAGTATTAACATGATCAACTAAATGATACATCAAAATACAAAACATCATTTTAATGATCATGAACAAAACATTTCTTGCAAAACAAACTACTTCCTTCCAATCTTCGTATGCATATGACTCCCATCCACAGTCAACGTCCTGGCCCGTCACTCTTATCTGCATCACATGAAAATAACTGAAATGAGTATAAAACTCAGCAAGTGGAACTCTTACATAACAATGAACATATCATACTCTGTAAAACATAGCTTTGAAATCAATAAATACCATCAACTCTGAAACATGAATATCATAGCAATAGCAATAACAATGAGATGGTATTTCTCTTTACTCTGGGGATTGATTTCAATAGTATCTCTGCTCTGGTGCTCGTATCCCTATCGATATAAACCGATAACTCTGAGGGATATAAGCCTGTGGTCGTTGATCAACTAATTGCATGCAATCTCTGACTATGTATCTATCAATCCAATAAAACATTTGAAACTCGCTCTTGGCATTTAATCAATCACTTTGAAGTCTAAACTCTTTGTATTCCCTTTTTAATACAATTGAGACATACAATGTCTCCAATATATATACAATTGAATCAATACATAGTTATGAAGCCAATGAAGGGAATAACACAATAAAACCTTTGAAACACAATACATATACTATCATGTGAGCACAAGGGATGAAATTCCACTTACAAACCACAAGAACACCTCAATCTATGCTCTTGATACACCACCTACAACAATAATCCATAAATAACACCAACATCAACTCTATATCCAAGGATCCAAGATAAATAATCCATTAAACCAACAAATACATCAAACCTATAACATCTCTTCTCCAAAACCAAGAGATAACACAACCAAAAGCTTACCTTAGCTTCCTAGCACCAAGGAGAACTTCGATCTCTACTCGAAAATCGAACTAGAACCAAGAATCAGAGGTAGGAAATGAAAGAAATGGAGGAAAACCCTTGCTTGAAGAGAGAAAAACGAGATTGAGAGGAAAGAAGAAGGGAAAAGTGAAGTCAACTTATCCAAAAAGCTACTAAATATCTCGCCCATACCTCAATAATGCATTACCGCGGGTGCGCTCAAACAAACACCGCGGGTGCGCTAAGCTCTCGGCAATCCACCAATTTCTGAAATACTCAGACCGCGGGTGCGGTCTCTACCGCGGGTGCGGTCTCAACACCACCGCGGGTGCGGTGATGCCACGGCTCTCCAACTCTAAAATCATGGATAGTACACCGCGGGGGCACTCCTACTAGAGCGCGGGTGCACTCTGGTCACGGCAATGAACAACTTCCAAGCAACTAAAATCGATCCGAAACGTTGAAACGAACAATCAATACCAACTAACACCTCAAGACAATAATAACCAACAATACTATGGCCCATAAACACAGCTCTAAACATCTAATCAAATAACCCAAATAAACATACAAAACTTAAACCGTACCGTACACCGGGCTCTGCTATTACAATCTCCCCTCCTTAAGGGAATTTCGTCCTCGAAATTGACGTCACTGCACGAACAACTCAAGATACTTCTCTCTCATCTCATCCTCTGGTTCCCACGTAGCCTCTTCGATCAAATGGTTCCTCCAAAGGACTTTAACGATGCCGATCTCTTTGTTCCTCAAAACTCTAACTCTGTGATCCAAAATCTGGACCGGAATCTCTTGGTAGGTCAAATTCGGCGTCAAGTCCAATGGTTCGTGGCGAAGAACATGGGAAGGATTCGCAATATACTTCCTGAGCATCGATACGTGAAAAACATTATGAACTCTGTCAAGATCTGGCGGTAGGGCTAATCTGTAGGCTCGATCACCAACTCTGTCCAATATCTCGAATGGACCAATAAACCTCGGACTCAACTTACCCTTCCTGCCAAATCGCATCACACCCTTGAGAGGTGCTATCTTCAGAAACACGTGATCGCCAACCTCAAACTGTAAAGGTCTACGACGAACATCGGCATAACTCTTCTGTCTCGACTGCGCAGTCTTCATCCTCTCACGGATAACAGCAACAACATCGGCTGTCTGTTGGACCAACTCTGGTCCCAACATCTTCCTCTCACCAAACTCATCCCAATACAAGAGAGATCTACACTTCCTGCCATAAATTTCCTCATACGGTGCCATCCCAATCGTCGCTTGGTAGCTATTGTTGTACGTGAACTCCACAAGAGGCAACTTAGAATCCCAACTACCAGAATAATCAATAGTACAAGCTCTGAGCATATCCTCAAGAATCTGAATGACTCTCTCTGACTGACCGTCGCTTTGAGGGTGATAAGCTGTACTGAATGCTAACCGTGAACCCATAGCTCTGTGCAAACTCTTCCAAAACTCTGAGGTAAATCTAGGGTCACGATCAGACACGATCGACACAGGGACACCGTGAAGTCTAACAATCTCTGCTATGTAATCCTCAGCATACTGATTCCTGGAATACGTCGTCTTGACTGGAAGAAAGTGCGCTGACTTGGTCAATCGATCAACAATAACCCAAATGGAATTAAAACCCTTCTGCGTCCTAGGAAGACCAGTCTCGAAATCCATCGTAATATGCTCCCACTTCCACTGAGGAATCGGCAATGACAACAATGTCCCAGCAGGTCTCTGGTGCTCAATCTTCACCTGCTGACAAGTTAGGCACTGAGAAATGAACATAGCAATATCTTTCTTCATACCTGGCCACCAGTAGAGTCTACGAAGATCCTGATACATCTTGGTGCTGCCTGGATGTATCGAATATGGCGCGGTATGAGACTCTGTCAGAATATCTCGCCGAATATCATCACCAACAGGAACACAAATACGGCCTCTAAAAGTCACCAAACCCTCTCCATTCAGCCCAAACTCTGAATTCCCTCACTCCTCTGCTCTAGCTCTCAACTCTGCCAACTGAACATCGTCAGTCTGCTCTCTACGGATCCTGTCCGTCAATGTAACCCAAATGACCAACGCTGAAAAGCGAGCAATGGTCCCCGGAACTACCAAAGAAATCTCCTCTCTCTGCAAATCCATCAACAATGGTCTCTGAATCAAAGAACTCAAGGAAGAACTCGACTTACGGCTCAAAGCATCAGCCACAACGTTCGCCTTCCCCGGGTGGTAACTAATAGTCACATCATAATCTTTGACAAGTTCTAACCACCTCCTTTGCCGCATATTGAGCTCTTTCTGGGAAAACAGATACTTCAAACTCTTGTGGTCTGTGAATATCTCACACTTTTCGCCATACAAATAATGTCTCCAAATCTTCAAGGCGAAAACCACAGCTGCTAGCTCTAAATCATGCGTCGGATAATTCTTCTCATAGTCTTTCAACTGGCGAGAAGCATAGGCTATAACCTTACCTCGCTGCATCAGCACTGCACCAAGGCCTTTCTTCGACGCATCGGTATAGACAACAAAATCCTCTGAACCACTGGGCAATGAAAGAACAAGAGTTGTCGTCAATCTATCCTTCAACTCTTGAAATGCACTCTGGCAATCAATGGACCACTCGAACTTCACAGTCTTCCTCGTCAAATTGGTCAATGGCAAGGCAATCTTGGAGAAATCTGAAATGAAACGACGATAATAACCCGCCAAACCAAGGAAACTGCGTACCTCAGAAACAATAGTAGGAATAGGCCACTTATAAACTGCCTCTATCTTCACTGGATCAACAGCTATGCCATCTTTCGAAACAACATGGCCTAGAAAAGAAATCTGATCCAGCCAAAACTCACACTTCTTCAACTTGGCAAACAACCTCTTCTCCCTCAACAATCGGAGAACAACTCTGAGATGCTCGGCATGAAGCTCCCTGGTCTTGGAATAGATCAATATGTCGTCGATGAAGACAATGACGAAGCTATCCAAATACGGCTGGAACACACGGTTCATCAGGTCCATGAAAACTGAAGGAGCATTGGTCAGACCAAAAGAAATCACAAGAAACTCATAGTGACCATACCTGGTCCGGAACGCTGTCTTAGTGATATCGGACTCCCTAACCTTCAACTGATAGTAGCCAGACCGAAGATCAATCTTCGAAAATACAGTGGCACCATGAAGTTGCTCAAATAGATCGTCAATCCGTGGCAACGGATACTTGTTCTTGATCGTCACTTTCTTGAGCTCTCTATAGTCGATACACAGCCGCAAAGACCCATCTTTCTTCTTAACGAAAAGAACCGGAGCTCCCCAAGGCGAAGAACTCGGACGAATAAAACCCTTGTCAGAAATATCCTGCAACTGCGTCTTCAACTCCTTCATCTCGGTAGGGGCCATTCGGTACGGAGCCTTAGAAATAGGAACCGTACCTGGAGCTAGATCAATCACAAACTCAACGTCTCTGTCCGGCGGCAAACCCGGCACATCATCCTCAAACACATCAGCAAACTCCCTCACAACATCAATATCATCAATATTCAACTTAATCAATCTATCCACATCCACAATCGAAGCCAGAAACACATCACAACCTCTACACATCAACTTCTCAGCCTCAAGACAAGAAATAAAAGGAAGGACCAGTGAAGTACCTGCACTGACGAGAACTCCTCCCTTAATGCTATCATCTGCAAAGGTCACCGTCTTAGCAACGCAATCAATAACAGCACGATAGGTCGACAGCCAATCCATGCCAAGAATAACATCAAAGGCAACCATCGGGATAACAATCAAATCGGCAAAAACAACTCGCTCCTCAATACAAACAGGGCATGCATAAACAATAGACGTCGGGCACAACACGTCCCCCGAAGGCAAAACAACATTAAGCTGAAGGGGAAGAATAGAAGGAACTATACCCAACGATCTCAAAAACAATTCAGACATAAAAGAATGAGTAGCACCAGTATCAATCAAAGTCGTAGCTACTCTGCTTGAAATCAAAATAGTGCTAGAGATCACAGAAGAATCATGATTAATACCTTTCTTGGTCATCGCAAAGATGCGACCCTGCACTTTATCCTTGCTCGCTCCCTTCGGACAATCTCTGGCAATGTGGCCTGCCGTGCCACAACGATAACAAGAATGAGTGCCAAATCTGCACTCCCCTCTATGATGTCTGCTGCACTTAGGACACAAAGGCTTCTCGGGATCAACTGGCACTGGCGGTGGTCTAGGACTCGGCTCTATCTTGCCCTTCCCTTTGAAACGATCCTTGCCTCTCTGATTCGAGCCCTGGCCTCTCTGAGCAATGGCCTGATGTCTCTCCTGCCTCTCTCTGGCGATGTCCTTCTCGTCTTGCTAGGCCAACAACGCCTTCGACACGATTTCTTTGAAAGTCACAGCCTTGGACATGTTAATGTCCCTCCGAATCTCTGCTCTAAGGCCTCGAATGAAGTGAGCGCCTTTGTCCTTGTCATTTGAAGCAATATATGGAGCAAACAGACAACCCTCCTCGAATTTGAGAATGTACTCATCAACGTTCAAGCTCCCCTGTCGAAGCTCCAGAAACTCTGTAACCTTCCTCGCTCGAAGTGCGTCGGGGAAATACTTGTCATAGAACAAATCAGTGAACTCTGACCACTTCAACGCTGAAACATCAACACCAACCTTCGTGGCATTCCACCAGATACGTGCAGCCTTTACCAACGTGAATACTGCACAGCTGATCCTGTCTTTATCTTCGTACTGGAGATGATCGAAGATCGCCTCTAGAGCCTTGATCCACTCCACTGCAACTAAAGGATCAGTGCTACCTGCGAATTCCGGTGGATCCATCCTCTTGAAAGCAGAAAAAACTGCATCAGTGCCAACTGCCTGAGCTACTTGGCCTCTACCTTGTCCTGTTCCTTGCAATCGAAGCAGCTGCTGAATCTGCTCACTGTGGACTTTGGCCTGCTCCTTAAGCAACTTGCCGAACTCATCGACAACTATCGAGGAAGAACTATCCTCACCCTCTACGGCTTTCCTCTTAAGTGGCATACTCTACAATGTGCTCACAAAACACCAATCAATAGATAACAATGGATAGATGCAAAAGAAAACATACCCGGACAGTTGAAAGTAGACGAAGTCATATGCATTGGTCCGAAGAACGGTGCTCTGATACCACTAAATGTGACACCCTGACCCGTTACAATTAAAAATACAGCGGAATTTAAAATTTTCTTGCAAATGGAAGGAGTTTCAAAATACATTTCCAAATATCATCAAAAGTATTAACATGGTCAACTAAATGATACATCAAAATACAAAACATCATTTTAATGATCATGTACAAAACATTTCTTGCAAAACAAACTAATTCCTTCCAATCTT
This sequence comes from Primulina eburnea, assembly GCF_022965805.1. Taxonomy (NCBI): domain Eukaryota; kingdom Viridiplantae; phylum Streptophyta; class Magnoliopsida; order Lamiales; family Gesneriaceae; genus Primulina; species Primulina eburnea. The sequence goes on from NW_027331344.1 coordinate 38,326, forward strand.
CGTATGCATATGACTCCCATCCACAATCAACATCCTGGCCCGTCACTCTTATCTGCATCACATGAAAATAACTGAAATGAGTATAAAACTCAGCAAGTGAAACTCTTACATAACAATGAACATATCATACTCTGTAAAACATATCTTTGACATCAATAAATACCATCAACTCTGAAACATGAATATCATAGCAATAGCAATAACAATGAGATGGTATTTCTCACTCTCAACTGTTGAATCTGAATATGTGGCAGCTGGAAGTTGTTGTTCTCGACTTTTATGGACGAACCAAATGATAGAAGACTATGGACTTAAAAGTGAATCTTTAGTTGTGTACTGTGATAATTCTAGTGCAATCAATATTTCAAAAAATCTAGTACAACACTCTCGAACTAAACAGATTTACATTAAACACCACTTTATTCTAGATTTAGTAGAAAAAGGATTGATTCGAATTGCATTTGATGGTATAAATAACCAACTGGCTGACATATTCACAAAGCATTAGATTTTGAGAGATTCTCCAACCTTTGAAAATCTCTCAGCATGTGTTCTGCCTAAATATTCATAGATGTTGTCTCAGATATTATAACATCTCGGAAAACACCAACATGCATGTGCATTTCTAGGACTTAGACATACTGCATTTTCATGCATATTGTGATATGTTGTGTTAAACTATGTTGCATATTTTTCTGATGCACTTAAAATACCGTGTTATACTCTAATCCCTCACACTTATACATGTGGACTTAATCTCAAATGTGACAAGTAACCCAAGAAAAATTGACAAATAATAAATTAAAACTTGAATCTGTGATAGAAGGAAAGATGGAAAAAGCTGCCTAAAGGAGCCCAATGAAGGCTGCACTTTCAGTGTGGGAGTTACCCCTTCGAAAATACCACAGAAATAGAAGAAAATGGAAAAAGCTACCTAGAGAAGTCCAACGGAGATAGTTCTTCTAATGTGGGAGCTACTACTTCTATGTTTAGAAAATTGTTTAGTCACTGAGTGTGAAGAAAAAAATTAATTTTTTTTGGAATCATGTGTGTTGTGAGAAGATGTTGCCCACATTTGTGCCAACACCTCATCTGTGAACATATTTCATACTTGTCGTAATGTTTCTATTTCTGTGTCATTCTGTTATTAGGCATAAATAGGTCATGTATAAACATAACATTGTGAATATTGTCATGTCATGCGGTATGAGTAACTCAACAGAGAAAATTCAGTGAAAATCAGACTTTTGCTAGAAATCCAATATTTGTAATTTTTGATGGTCCAGTGGTGTTAAATCGATGTGAGTTTCAATTCTGAATATTATTCTGAATTGATTTTGGACAACATTATCTCAGAAAGTTCTCGAAGCTGATAACAACTACATTTTTCTGTTACATTTTTTTTACCGTTGGAATCGTAGGAATTGACCGAGAAAATTTTGGTTTTGTTACCGTTGTGATGATTGTGATGCTTATCTGTTAATACACACTCCTTCACCGCCTAATTCACACTATCGCCATTTTTATCCATCTGCAAACCCTCGAACAAATAATCTTGTGATTTCACGTTGCTCTCTACAATTTCTATCTTGTTTCACTACTTAATTTTCAATTAATACTCTATGGCAAGAAAGGGCTTCGATCCTCATGATTTTCGGAGTGAGATGGGTCACAAAGAAGGTGTTGCTCCTGTAGGCACAACATCTGCCCCAACATCACAGACACACCTATTGTACAACCATCTTGGGAAATGATTCGTGTTTCTGAACAGCCCGTTCCGATGGAGGTGACTGCACCAGGCGAGCCATGTAATGCAATTGCTATTGACAATCCACCGGCTTACTCATTTCCCAATACACCTCGCCCACTGGTCAGACAATCAAAAAGACATGCCAAGTATAATCCTGATTTAACCACATCCAAATGATTTCGCCACAAGGGAGAAGGGCCAAGCCGACCATCTCTTGCTGACCCAGAAAACTCTTCGGGGGATGACTCTGAAGATGCTGATTATGAGTTAGTGGCTAGAAAGAAGACCACTCCAACAACGGCTGCGAAGTCTCCTTTTACTTCATCCGGTAAGACCACCTCCACCTTTACTGATTCAGTACTTGTGGTTGCACAAGAAGAGCCAAACTAATCTGATGAAGATGAGGTGTCCTTGGCTCAAGTGTTGGCTAACTTAAAGAAAGCCAAGAAGACTGCCCCTGCATCCCTTGTGCACTCCTCTCCTGTCCAGCCCACGTCCGAGGAGATGGAAGAATCTACGGACACCCTATATGACAGTGAAGACTCTGGTGCACATTCTCACCAATCTGAATGAGCTTCTGATGAGGGCTCTGCATCTGTTGATGCAAGCAATGAAGATTCCCCTGCTCCTTCAAATTTTGTGCCAGATGTTGAGGACACTGCTGACAACACTGACCTCAATGATTATGATCTGGATAGCAGCTTCAACAACAAGTTCTATACTGAGACGGCGTTCTCTCAATGGTCCCTCTACACTAACCGGACCTTTATTGAGGAACGTAATGTTGACATGGAAGCTTTTTGAAGAAACAATATGATACAGTTCCTCAAATCACGAGGATTCTTTTCAACAGTGTCTGATGTTCTACTTTTCTGCCGAAAGCCTATACTTGAATTTTATGCCAATCTATCGCCGGGCATAGGAGATGAGAGGTCGGCCAAGTTTGGCCGAGTATTTGTGCGCAATAAGGTCTACAACTTCACTCAACAAATTATCAATGCATATTTCCATACGCCTGAAATTGATGACGTACCTCTACCGGACCTTAATGAGGTGATCTCCGTCCTAACTAGTGGACCGATTCACCAGTTCCCGGCCCATCCTGATAGCATCTCTGCCGCCACTCTTACCTCTTTGTACTCAGTACTTCACAAAGTGTCTATCCGAAATTGGACCCCTTCGAAAAACTCAACGGTAGTTACAAAGTTTCAGGCATTAACAATATTCGTTATCGATAATTGCACTCTGAACTTCGGCCAACTGGTTTTTAAGACTATTCTACAGTATGCCAATGGGGGCATAAATTCATCCAAGTTACCATTTCGGTCTCTTATATATGGTATCTTGGAATCACAAGGCTTCATTCGTGACATTGAGGAACAAGTTTCAATTATCAGCGAACTGATGAGAATTGCTCCTGCCGTTTTCAAGGGAATTAGGAAGATTAATCTTCCATGGTCTGATCCCTGTCCCACTGCCCCTGTCTCTGACTTATCCCAGCAAACCACTGCAAATCCACCGTCCACCGTGTGTATCAAGCTCACTACGCCAGAAATCCAAGCTCAAATTGATCATGCCCTTACCAAGATCATTCAGGCTAAGGCTGATATCGCATATTATGAGGACCTTGTGGCCAACTACAGGCTGATTTTGGATATAGGTGTCTTTCCTGACCAAAAAGGGGGAGATGATAAAGATCAAGCTAGAGCTATTGCTAGTCCATTAGGAACCAAGAATGGCGAAGAAGAAGATAATGAAGAGCAGGATGAGGAATATTTATTGATAGTTCTGATAGTTTCATTACTGATAGTTTCATTGCTCTTATTATTATTTTCTTGTCGTTAATGTCTTTGCTTTGATAGTATGTTAGTTTATCTCCAATTTTTTTTAGCTCCCTATGTTCTATCTAAATGTTTATGAAAGGTTTCTCCAGGTGTTGTCTCAGATGTTGTTCACACATAACACAACACTCATGCTAACTTGATTTTATTCAGGGGGAGAAAAATTCTCGAATTCAGGGGGGGATGCAAGGATAAATGAGTTTGATCTCATTTTGTCCAGAAAGGGAAAAAAAAAAGGAGATTGAAGGGAAATATTATCTCTTGATTTAATTAATATAATTTCTTAAATAAATGAATTCCCTAATATTATCTTTTCCTTACTAAGTTGATTATGTATAATATGTGATAAGATTTTGCCTTTCTTGATTATGAGATAATTATGTAAATATTATCTTGATAACGTATCAATATTTATCTTTCTTTGTTTGATATGTTACTTTTTGGAGATAAACTCGAGGTGGGAGGAAGTCTATAAAAGAGAAAGAGAAGGACAATGATACTCTAAACTCGTCGATCAATCATACACATACATTCGCACATCGTGGAATTTCAGAGAAACATATTACCAACGTTTCTGCTCCTGTTGCTCGTGTTGCCTTGAATGTTGGAGACATCTACAGACAACATCCGTGACGAAGTTGGCTGGAGATCGTTTTTGTTTCTCCTGTTTGGGCATCACGTTTTTTGTTGCTTTCTTGAAATAGCTTTATTCCGAGTACTTGATTTTAGAAAGCGTTTATTTTCTCAACATGTTGAAGAAATTGATTTTAGTCATAATCACTAGTGATTGGTTTTTGTAAATGTTTTGGTTTTCTAGTGATTAATATTTGCCCTACTTGTGCAAATTTAATCTTGTCCATTTTATTTGTCTAAAGTCAATTTGTGTTACAAACTTTTAAATTTCGCTGCATGTTGTCTTAAATGTTGTAACATTTGACAAACACTTAATTATGATAAAACCCAAATTCATAATCGTACACTATTGGTATCATATAACCTTACATGTGTCAAGCAATATAGCCTAACAATGTGCTTTAGTTTGGTTGCTTATATTTTTATATTTTTTTCTTGTCACACAACATTCAAGAGAAAATTCCAAATAAATCTTGAAATCCTAGTTTTATTTAGAATTTTCTCCCTTTCATATCAATAGTTAGTTTAAGCTCCCTACTTTATTTTAAAATTTTCAAAATCATTCTTGAGCCTCCTTTCGATATGTGACATTGTTATACCTAGTATGGGTCCCCGAATTGTTTTACCATCATTAACCTATAATTAGGTAGCGAAAGCCTATGTAATCTTTTAATTTACAGAAGATAACAAAATTATGAATCTAACATAACAGTAACTTCTTGCTAAGCCAACAATTCCATTCTCAATTTACATCTTATTTGGAGTATTGAAATCATGTATCTAGAATTTTCAATAAATAGAAATAAAATAGTAGTCAAGTCATTGGAGACTTAGTGAGGGAATAAAATTAGGTTTATATATATTCATAACAAGTCAAACGAAAATTTATCAGTGCAGTAATTCCATATTAGATTACATATATCAATAGTAACATATCATTATGAAAATATCATGTCAAGTTACATGAAGTGTATGTTCATGATTCTGAAGTGAATAGCGTATGCTAAATAGATGGCTCCCACCAAAGATTGGTGTATAAATTTTCCCACGTACTCAAGTAGGATCGATAAAATCGATAATTTACGAGCCAAAGTTGACTGACATTTCCGGATCGAAGTAACATTGCCCAGATGAAACATATACCAGATTTTAAACATGTTGTTCAGTGGACTCACTTCGGGACCGAATCCGTGTTGTCCAGTGGACTAGCATTTTGGGATATAGACCGTTGTCTCGACTCAATTCATTCAGTCATTCATTTAATCAGTAATAGCATATCGGTAACCAGTTAAAAACCAATAAATCCATAAATTCAAATACATAGTAAAATACGGCCAATAATTTGCAACATGCACAACATGATGCAATATACAAATAAATCATTAGTTTATAAACTACACTGTAAATTCCAGGCCAAATTCCAATTGAAGAAACTGGTTGGAAAAACCTCTAGGTAGAAACAATACAGTTGAAATCCTCACATCGATATCTTACTTTTTTTCTTGATTTGATTACTAAACCAATATAATTTTCCATAAATAAAATTTGAGTTATTACATTGGTTATGACTGATAATTGTTTTTGGGATATTCAAAAATCATTTTTATATAAAACTTATATCTGGTAGTTTGGAATAAAGATTTAAAAATTCATAACAATTGAAATATAGTCCAAAAATCATCAAAATTTCCCAAAATTCCTAAAAATAGAGCATAATCGTTTGGAAGTTGGAAACCAAAAAATCGGGGCGTCGTGTGAGATTCACGCACTGATGCGTCGACGCGTGTGGTTGCCTTAACAACCACGTGTGGCTGAAACTTTCCAGTATGACATAATTTTAGACTATCTACAACTTTTATGTTGAACACGTTTTGAATACTTCTTGCAACTTTTGGGATGATCGGCCGGCATTTTTGTAAACTAGGAAATATTTTGAACAACTTGTATTTCAAAACCGAAGGAAAATTCGTTAAAGAAGAATGAGTAATTCGAGCTTGAAATGGCTACCTCAAAACCGGTTTTGTGGAATTATTTAAAAAATTGTTCTTCATGAACTTGAATTTTCTCGAAAAATTTGGATAATCATAGTATTACACCTCTAACATGTCATGATTTCTAGATATGAAATGATTGTTGTATGAAAATTTGGATATTTTTGGACAATATTTGTTAATATTTCTTGAATTTTCCACTCTAACTTCTAACTATAACTTATCCTCTCTAAACCCACAAATTTAAATTACAGAGACGCAAATTGAGAATTTTCTAAATCTTTGCCATGGTCGGTTCTGACCTTAACAACAGTCAGATTATGAAAATTTGTAACCCTGAATGTAGTTTTTTTAAAAACATCAAATGTATCTGATTTCTCTCTAAGAAAACTTACACAAGTAAAACGTGATAATTCGTCAACACGGAAAAATGAGTATTTCTTGCCAACCAGGCTCTCCAATTCCATTGGACCGATGAAATTCATGTGCAAGATTTAAGACACCGTGTTGTCCCAGAGTGTTGTAACATTTGGTGCGGAACACGGGTTTGCTTACCTTTTTTGCATGTTTCACAAACGTATGTAGTTACTGAGCTTAAATTGAGCATATCTTGTACAACATCTTACTTGCTAAGGTTTTTCAATGTCTTGAGGTTTGCTTGACACAATTTTTGATGACATAAGTCGATTTCGCTTATTTTGCTATTTTGGTATGCATCGTTTTCACCCAGTTGGTAGCAATTGTAATCAGATCTTGATCCTGATATACCACACACAGTAGCTTTATCCAAAACTTCAAAAGTATTTTTATTAAACTTAAAATGTAAGTCATCATAACATATTTGACTAATTCTTATTAAATTTGATTTGAGTCCCTCGACGTGGAGTACATTGTGGAGTTTAGAAAGTCAATCCACATTTAAGGTTCCTTTACCGACAATTCTTCTTTTTGCACTACCTGCACAGGTTACACGTCCACTTCTTACTTCAACATAGTCAGTGAGGTGTTCCTTGGACCCAGTCATGTGGCATGAGCACCCACTGTCAAAATACCATATACCTGAAATGTTTGTTTTTAATGACGTATAAATGACATTGTAATGAATTGGAGGTTTCTTGGCTGCTGTGTAGCGCTTGGTGTTGGGCAACCAGCAATTTGCATGCCCGTTCTTGTAGTCATCTGTCAGTTTAAAACAAAAAGGTTTGATGTGACCTAACTTATGAGCGTAGTGGGAAATAAAACGATGCTTTCTTTGTTTCAACTTTTGAACTGAATCTGGCTTCTTGGTTAGAAGATTCTTCGCCGCAAGATTTATCTTAGAGGGGATCAAAGTCACTTTCTTTTTCTTTACAAATACAGTTGATTATTATCAATAGTTGGAAGTTTCTCCATGTTCATATGTACTTTTTACGTATCCAAGACCAGCTCTTTTGTCCTTTCCCATCATTAGCACTGAATCAAGTTTTTTTGAACTCGAATTGAATTTTGCAAGTGTTTTTGAGGCCTTCTCAAGATCATCCTTGATTTGCAAAGCTCAGTTTCCTTTCTCCTTAGCACAACTTCAAGTCGAGACCTACACTATTTCAGATCATCATTCTCTTTTGAGAGAATCAAATTTATCTTATTTATTTTGATCCAATCTTCATATAACTCTTCATACATGGTCTGCACACTTTCTAAGGTGATTTCATCAGAATGAACATCCTAGATTTCTTTATTGCTCGAGTTACCGTGAGTTTTAGCATTGAGACACAAATATTTCGAAGTGGTGTTATGACGAGGTGTTGCAATACCTAAAAGGTTGACTTGCAGCGGCATTTTTCCTTAAAAATAGCAGACAAGGAGGAATGATCTTCTCCTTTACTGGATTCAGTTTTTCTTCCGAGTCGTCATCACTCAAGGACACTGTCATGCCTTTTTCTTAAGAATTCTGTTGGCACATTCATTTGCGTAATGGACGAATCAAGAACAATCTATGCATTATACCAAATCCAGTTTTTTAAAATCTTGTCAAGCCATCAATTCATTCCTCGTCCTAAGCTGTCCTTGAGAAAGTGCAGGCCTCTTGTTCTTTTCAGAAAAAATAGACAGATGTTTCGGTGGTTGAATGATTTCATTTTTGTCTCTCATTCTTTTTAGATAATCACCGAATTTTTTTATAATCAACGAGATCGAATCTTCACATAGGTAAGACTCATTGGCTTCCCAAATTAAGTCATCGAAGGAATCGTCAGAAACTTGCAGTGAAACAGCCTTCTTTGTGTCATTATTTGTAAGTCTAGAATTATCTTGAATGTTCTGAGCGAGCTTATCAAATCTTCCAGGTTAAGCGTAGAAGTATCCTTAGACTCGTCAATAGCACAAAATTTAATGTTGAAGCGTTGTAGAAGATATCTCAGGACCTTGCTAACCAGTCTTTCATTTGACATAAGATCATCTAGACTAAAATCTTCATTCGCATTGTCACGTAGTCTTCAATCATATTAAACAATAGTCTATGTCTTTTCCATCCTCAAGCTTTCAAATTTCGAGGTCAACATCCTTAGTTTGGTTCTGCTTACACTCTTAGATCCTTCGCAGTACTTCTGAAGAATATCCCATGCATCTTTGGTAGATATGCAATTGGTTATTAGGGTGAACATGTTGACATCAATAGAAGTGAAAACAGAATTAAGCGCTTTCGAGTTGAAAGTTGAGGTTTGGAATTCATCGATTGTCCACGCACTCTCTGGTGTGATTTGACTAACTTCGTCACCGTCGACAGTTGTAGGAGGATACTAATGATCCAAAACTTGTTGCCAAGCCCTTTCAACAATGGATTTATTGTAAACCCTCTTGACATTCCAAAGCGCATAGTTGGATCCATCTAGAATCGGTGGTCGAAAAACAGAGTTAGCAGACAACACATCTTGCACTTTTTCCAGTGTAAACAAGAAAATAACCAGATTATAATATCAAAAGTTGGCTCGGATACAACTTGAAAGAATTTTTTTACATAAAAGTGCAAAAAAAAGTAATTTGTGTGCATCATATTTTGGTGTTTTATATCGGTGTTGACAATACATGTTCACAACAGCGGAATGCATTATTTATCACACACATAAACTTTAATGACCAGACTAAGACGGATTAATTATGTACAATGCCTAAGGGAAAAATAATCACCAGAAAACTTGTAATCATTTACGAAACCCAATACTAGTGACACGTATAAAAACAATATTCCTTGACTACTCAAGGAAATAAATTGCATCAAAATAAACTAAATAAAATCACATATGCAAATATTGTGTTGTGTAAAACCGAAACCGCCAAGAACTCTTCAACCAACACTCCACACGAGTGTTGTTCTTTGAGTGTCTTCAACGTGGATCGACAACACATCAAATCATTAAATTGATCACGAAAATCCTTCTGATAAAAAAAAATCTTCAGCACCCGCTATTTTCTTTCTGTATCAAAAACCACACATCATCCGCACCATGCTCTCTGTTTTATATCCTTTCTTTGACCTAAGGATTATTCCATAATAGAGTACTACAATATATGGAAACAAGAGTTTCATTAGTAATAAAACTCTTTTAATCAAAGATACAATATCTAGTGATAAGTACCAAATTAAAAAGAAATCTTGTTAGTCCACGAATGAAAAACTCTCGATATATATTATTTCCATAATATAAAACCAAAATATTAATTAAGGAAGAAGATATTCCTTTCAGATACGTTGAACTCAAGCCTTTTAAGTTAAAGTATTATGACATAGTATCCTACCAACTACGAATGACAGATTGGTTCCTAAAATATCTAAAGTTAATCAAATTTTCAAAAGCTACAAAGGCTAAAAGAAAAAGCTTTTGGAAAATAAATGACATTTATTATAGTGTACGATGCTGATAATGACAATTTCATTTTGTCGGAAACAAGTACATATGATTTTTAAAATCATTATCTGATCGTTAAAACTTTTCAACTATAAATATGCAGATTCAACATTGAAGAACTAATGAGTCGACCACGATTATTATAAGATTAATCGTTCAAGTCTGGATTCATTTTTATTTCTGAGGACCATTTTTTAAGATTCTCACTTATCACATGCATATTAGAATATATCAGATCTTTCAAGTATAAATTTCTGATACCCTACAACTTAAGCTATTCAATCTAAGCGTTGGTTTTTATGTTTTTGTCTGGTGAACCGAGGGTTCTTAAATATCCAGAACCTATAAAGTGATTACCAAGTGCTTCAACTTAGGTAGGAATATGTAAGTCATATTTAAGTGAGTTGTTAAAAGAAATTGTAAAACCAAAGTCTTTCAGTGGATTCTTTTTTTACTAGAAGAAATGGTGACGTAGGATTGTTTATATCTGAACATCCATAAAATATTTGTTTTAATTTTTACGCACATTACATTATTCCATAGTTTTATCTAGTTGTCTCTTGTTAACAGTTTCTTGCATTGATTATATTACTTTTGACTCAATATCTCATGTTAAATCATCAAGAAGTTAATAATAAGTGGAGGTGTATCTGAATCTATAATAGATGATATTCTTGTTGATATGTTTGAGTTTAGTATTCCAAATTAACACGATATTCCTTGAGAGTCTTTTAAGTTATCACACGCTTTTATAACTATTGATGAGGTATAATATAAAATAACTTCGTCATGTGATCCGGTAACTATAACCACTTACATATATGCAGAGTTTCTATATTATAACCTCATCAATCAAATAGAGAAGTTCATTACTTTCAACACAGTAAAAGATCACACCCTATTAGATACAGTAAAATCGATATAATCCGAAGTCATATTTAGATCACTTTAACGGACTAACCTTATTTGATAGTGCACAATATATAATTATTTACATATTAGCTTAACAATAGGATTTACGTTTCAACAATTCATGCTCTATGTATTCTTTATGTTTTCTACATATTAATATAAGCTTAACAATTGGATTTACGTTTCAACAATTCATGCTTTATGTTTTCTACTTTTTAATTAATATCATGTGCTTTAGTTTGATTTCTTATGTTTTTATATTTTTTCCTTGTCACACAACATTCAAGAGAAAATTTCAAATAAATCTCCAAATCCTAGTTTTATTTAGACTTTTCTCCCTTTCATGTCAATAGTTAGTTTAAACTCCCTGCTTTATTTAAAAAATTTCAAAATCATTCTCGAGCCCCTTTTCAATATGTGACATTGTTATACCTAGTGTGGGTCCCCGAATTGTAATAACATATGTTGGAAACTAAATTTCAGTGATTTGACAAACTAAGCATCAAATTTATTGGACTAACTGATCAAATAACCAGGCTTTGAAAATCAACTATCAGTTGCCTAACTGAAGATTAATGTGCAGAAGATTAAAGGCAACTGATACCAGCTAATCTGAATTTACAACTGACTGATCAGTTTGAGCGAAACTGAATTTTCAAGTTAACTGACTGATCCGTCGTAAACCGATCAGTCAAAATATTCAGTCGAGAGCACACAAGCTATTGCAACACGTCATCAGTTGAAAAGGACATTCAACCGACAATAGTACAAAGCAGACTCGGAGTGGAACGCCGCATTTCAAAATCTACAGTGTACGAATGTAAGAGAATATTGACATGGCAATCAACGGATATATGGATTCAAATTATATTTATTGTTACTGTTGGAAGAGAAGCCTATAAATAAGTGAATAGAGCAGCTGAAAGACAGAATCAAGAACGAAGAACTATTCTATTCAAACTTGCTGTTACGCTGCTAAAATCACTACTTGTATTCAAATATCAAAAGCTCACTCTTATCAGATTTATCAGTAGCAATCAAGGCTACATTTACGAGCTTGTTAGCACTTTGAAATCTTTGATTGATTCATTCAGTTGTGTTAAATTCAGTCACACACTATAAGTTTTTGTGAACTAAGAGTTTCAGTTTTGGCAGTGTTAAGTCCAAAATGAAGTGGGTCAGTACAACTCTTGTATTCGATCAAAGTCTTTTTAGGGTCCGCTTGGTTTGTAGGATATGATAACTGAATGATTAATAATTTGATTGATTAATGTTTGATATGATAAGATATTTAATTGTAGAGATACGTAATAGCATGTGTGGTGTGAAATTAACAAGATTGATAAATTCATGATAGATATACTAATGACCAAAATACCATCCATGTTAATATTTATTTTCGTTTATCCTCCCCAAACCTACGGCCTTTTCTTCGGAAAAACACACGGCAATTGGAAACTCTCTCCCTTTCGGTGTTCCGTGAAGATTGGCAGATGATTTCAGATCCGTGAAAGATCTGAACCGAAGCGTCAACAGAAAGCTGGAGCATGTTGTTGTGAGTTAAATTTTTTTCTTTTACAGGTGAGATTTCGATTTACCAAACTCGAAGTTCAACATGATTGTTCGAAAGCTTGGAACTTAAGTTGTAATAACAGTTGCTCGTAATGAAAATTTGATATAACTTCCCTGCATAATATAGTATATATCTCATTTATACTCAATTTGGATCATGTGACGGAAAATTTAAGAAGCTCAAGTCATTTACACAAAATTAGACCAAAAAAGACAACTTGTTCGACCAAAAATCCAAATCAAAGAAAGCTCAAATATTTGAAAACATCCATACCAGCAGAGCCATGGGGAACCCCATACGACTCAAAAGTGGGACCTGCATCGTAAATGGAACCCTTGTACTTGGTCTTCTTGACATGATTGAACCCAACCATCCCGCCAGCCCACCTCCGCCCTTGCAAATGCATATTTTCATAACCTTCCCCTTTATACCAGCCTTGTTTTTCCTCATTCATCTCATACTCTTTCCACGTCTCCGAAAATGGAGCTGTAAATTTTTTTCTTTAACGGTGAGATTTGACATTTTTTTCAAGAAGAAAACGAAAAAAATAACAATAAATTGTTCTGAAATTGACGGCCAAAGGCGTCACGCAACAGCTGCAAAATAAAGCATCAGACATAACTACGAGTATAGAATTTATGCAGATTTACTTTCGAATGAGCTTCGAATTACTTCATATGTATGTTTGAAATGGGGATTTGGTTGTCCCCTTTCGATTTCGAACGGCCTCAGCAGTGGTGAAGGGCACCAGTCTTCCAAAGAAATTTGGAGAATGACGTGAAGAAGACCCACTTGCAAGTTGGGTATGTACATTCAGGGGTATTTGGTCATTTAAATTTTTTGGGTAGCCGGATTGTTTTAATCGGTCTTCAACGCATGGATTCATTCTCCAACTAAAACAGTGAAATTGTCAATGAAATAATCAATGTGAAATCTAAAAATGAAAGCAAACAAAATATTAATAATCAATCCAAACTTAATACTACCTACCAAACTGGCCCTTAGTGGATATCCTATCTTCGTGATAGAAGGGGTGACGTAGGAGATATTCTATTCTCCGAACATCCAAAAACAAAATGTGTGTATTTTATTTCAGTTATTATTTTCAGTCAGTTTACTTCCGCAACTGTTTTTTTCAGTTAAACTTATTGTTATCGACTGACGAGATACCGAGTGTCAGTTTGTCACTAAATTGAACCCAATCTTCGAAAAATATATATAATCCGTGAGTGTTTATTCAAACCCACCCCCCTTATAAACACTTTTCACCTTCTAACCGATCATTTCAAGTGGTATCAGAGCAGTTGTATCTCGTCTCAAAATATTTCTACTCAAACTGTTCATCATGTCTTCCTTCAATAAAATCACTATGTTTTCCAGAGAAGACTTCGATGATTGAAAAATCAGGATGCAGGCTCACTTAGCTGCACAAGATGATGACATGTGGTATGTCATCACTGAAGGTCCGATAAAAATATTGAAAGTCAACACAGCACTCGCAATCACCGATGGGGCACCTCATATAATTGAAAAGCCCAGAGATGAATGGACTACTGAGGATAAAACAAAATCAAATTTGGACAATGTGGCAAAGGATATACTGTACAAAACGCTAGATAAAGTAACTTTCAGCAAAATCAAGATATGTAAGATAGCCAAGGAAATTTGGGAAAAATTGATCCAGCTTTGTGAAGGAAATGAACAAACCGAAGAGAATAAACTTTCTGTTGCTGTTCAGAAGTTCGAAAACATCAAGATGAGATCTGGAGAATCGATGCATGAGTATGATGAAAGAGTCAGTTGTATCATCAATGAGCTAAATGCACTTGGAAAACTGTATACCAACAAAGAAGTTGAATTAAAAGTGATCAAAGGTCTTCCCAGGGAGTGGGACGTTAAGACCATGGCAATAAGGGAGTCCAAGGTTCTAAACAAGGTTGAGCTTCATGACCTATTTGCTGATCTGAAGGCCTATGAGTTTGAGCTGCAAACTCGAGAAGGAGAACCTTCTACTCTAGCAGCCACAACTGCCTTAGCTGCTGTCAGAACAGAACCAACTTGTTTAGTCGAGAAGGTTGCTGATCAACTGAGCAATGATGCTATGTCATTGTTCATCAAAAAAATTGGAAGGTTTATGAGGAAAAATCAAGGGAACTTCCAGAAGCATTATCAGAGATACAATTCTAAAGAGGAATCAAATGCTTGCTACAACTGTGGCAAACCCGGTCATTTCATTGCTAACTGTCCCAAACCTAAGAAGGACAGTCAAGGCTCGAATGAAAGAAGGAAGAATGCAAATGAGCACAAAAAGAGACCCAAGGATGATAAGAACTCTTCCAAGAAGAAGCATGACGTGCTCTTAGCTGAAGAAAGTAAATCAAAATGGGCAGAAACTGACAGCGAAGAGTCAGAGCCAGAAACCTCATGGAGTTCCAGTGATGGCGAAGAGGAAGTGAAGTGTCTAATGGCTGGTGATACAGAAGTGGAGTCAAGCAGTCAATAGGTGTTTGGCTTCAGCTCAACTGATTTCACTAGAGAAGAACTCATTTCAACTCTTCACGACATGGTTAATGAGTACCACAAGCTTGCCTTATCTTTTGAAAAGGCCAGAGCAAAGCAAACTGTTCTCATAGACAATAAAACTAAAACTGATGAATCAGTTGATGTGTTGAGTCTAAAAGGGTAGATTTATGAGCTCAATTCTGAAAGAAGCAGGAATCAATTAATGATTCAGAAGTTGATGCTTGAAAATTCAAAGCAAAATGAGCTTATTCAGGATTGAAACAAATCATCTGCTGTATTAACTGAAATAAAAAACTTACAGAAATCAGTTACTGATAAAACTAGTTAGGGTTCAGTAACCAAGACGAAATGTCTTCCATTGATACTCGACCAAAAATGAATATGGATAAATGGAAATACATTCACTTTGTCAAATCAGTTGTGGTACAAGAACAAACTGAGCCAAGTAAACTGGTTGAACAGCCTACTGAAAGTACGAACAAGGCTAGAAGATATGATATTGGTTATAGCCGAAAAGTTTTAACTGACTGACGCAGTCAGTATTCAAAAAGATTCAACTGGAATTATTCAAATGGCTACTCCAATTACTATAACAACAAGCTAGTTCAGAAAAGATATCGGCTGAACAATCAATTGAACAAAGCTAAATCACCTGTTGTCTCATCTGCACACTACACACTAAGCACACATAAATCGAGAATGACCATCTGGAATACAAAAACTGGATAGTCAGTCAGACTAATCCAAGTCTGGGTTCCTAAAGACTAATCAGTTTATGACCCAAATAGAAATGGGTACCAAAATTATATCTTGTGTGTGATTGTAGGTAACAGATACAAGCAAGGAATCAATCTGGTACTTGGATAGTGGAAGCTCACGACGCATGACGGGAGATGCAAACTTGTTATCTCAACTGATCAAGTACAGTGGACCAAACATCAGTTTTGGAGATAATTCCAATGGTAAAACTGTGGGTAAGAGTAAGCTTATCCATGGTAACTTTATCATTAATGATGTTTTATTAGTTGAGAATCTTAGCCTCAGTCAGTTATACGATAATGGATTCTCAGTTCAGTTTGACAAACTTTGTTGTTCACTCAGAGACGCAACTGATGAGGTCATCCTAACTAGCAAACGGTGTGGAAACACTTAAAATGTTAGCTGGAATGATCAACCTTATGCACCAGTATGTTTTATTGCTTCAAAATCTTCTAAAAACTGGTTGTGGCATAAGAGATTAAACCACATGAACTTTAAACCTATTGCATATCTGAGTAATCACGGTCTTATCACTGGTTTGCCCAAAATGAATTTTACCAAAGATAAAATTCGTTCAGCATGTCAGTTTGGTAAACAATAAAATCTTCTTTTAAAAACAAGGGCCGTAAATCTTCTTCCCGATGCTTAGAGCTGTTACATATGGATATATTTGGTCCAATACCAGTCATGAGTTTAGGGGGAATGAAATATGCCTTGGTGGTTGTGGATGATTTTTCAAGATTTACTTGGGTTATTTTTCTCAAATCCAAAGACCAAAATGCTGCACAATTGATCAAGCTTTTCAAAATACTATTAAATGAGAAATCAGTTGGAATTGATAGAATTAGATCCGATCGAGGAACTGAACTCATCAATCAAGTTCTTTCAATTTTTTTAGAAAATACTGGAATTAAGCATGAGCTCTCAGCAGCTAGAACTCCTCAGCAAAATGGTGTAGCTGAGAGGAGAAATCGGACCCTTAAAGAAGCTGCTAGAACATTGCTTGCTGATTCTGGCATTTCTCAAAGGTTTTGGGCAGAGGCAATAAACACTGCGTGTTATACTCAGAACAGATCGATGATTAATAAAAATCATTTGAAAACTCCATATGAGATCTGGCATGAACGAAAAAGTGTGATTTCTTACTTCAAAATATTCGGCTGCAGATGCTTTATTCTTAACAATGGAAAAAATCATTTAAAAACCTTTGATGCTAAATCTGCAATATTTCTGGGATATTCTTCAGTCCGCAAAGCTTATAGAGTTTTTAACAAGAGCACACTAAATGTTGAAGAGTCTATACATGTTTTTGATGAAACTGTACTAACTGATATGCCAACTGAGTTGAGCTAGTTGATCGATTTACAGATATAAGTTTGGAGGATGATCATGAAGAAGAAAATTGTATCAATTGAAACATCCTTCAAACACTTGAACCTGAAATTGTGGATCAATCAGTTGAACAAGAAGTAGTTCCTGAAAGTCAGTTGGTCGAGCAAAGAAATGATATTCAGTTACCAACTAAAACAACTCCAACTGATACTGAAAACATTCAGTTGCCTACAGAAGCAACAAATGCTGAACTCAGATGGAAGAAATCACGTCTTCAAGAATTGGTGATAGGTAATCCATCTGACTCGGTAAGAACAAGAAATCAAATGACAATTTATTTATTCATTTAGCTTTTGTATCGCAATTGTAACCGAAGAAAACTGATGAAGCTCTTGCTGATCCAAACTGGAAAAATTCAATGAAATAGGAGCTGAATCAGTTTACCCATAACAATTTCTGGAACATAGTTCCAAGACCAGTTTCAAAAAGTTTTATAGGTACAAAATGGGTCTACAGGAATAAACTGAACGAAAATGGTTCAGTTGTGCGCAACAAGGCGAGACTGGTAGCACAAGGATACATGCATGAAGAAAGAATTGACTATGATGAAACATATGCACCAATTGAAAGACTGGAAGCTATCAGAATATTCCTTGCATATGCATCATTCAAGAATTTCAAAGTCTACCAGATGGATGTAAAGAGTGCATTCCTGAATGGTCAGTTGCAAGAAGAAGACTATGTTGAACAACCTTCAGGTTTTATCAATCATCATTTTCCTGATCATGTCTACCATTTGAACAAAGCCTTATATGGTCTTAAACAAGCTCCAAGAGCATGGTATGAAACTCTTCCAAAGTTTTTAACTGATCATGATTTTTCTGTTGGATCAGTTGATAAGACATTGTTCAAATTTTCAAAGAATGATGACATTTTACTCGTTCCAATTTATGTTGATGACATTATATTTGGGTCAACTAACCCCATATTATGCGAGAAATTTGCTAAGTTGATGCAAGATAAATTTGAAATGAGCATGATGGGTGAACTTACATTTTTTCTTGGACTACAAGTGAAGAAACTGGAGACAGGCATTTTTATCAGTCAGACTAAATACACGAAGGAGTTGCTGAAGAAATTTGACATGGAATCGTGTTCAGCTGCAAATACTCCCATGAGTACATCAGTTAAACTGGACACTAATCAAGGGGGAATATCAGTTGAGGCGACACTTTACAGAGGTTTAATAGGTTCATTATTGTACCTAACTGCTAGTCGTCCTGATATTGTATTTGTTGTCTTTATGTATGCTAGATTTCAAGCAAACCCTAAGCAATCACATTTTTCAGCTGTCAAACGTATTTTAAAATATCTGAAAGGAACTCAAAATGTTGGGTTATGGGATTCTAAAGACTCCTCTTTCAATCTAGTTGGATATTCAGATGCAGATTATGCAGGATGTAAGCTTGATCGTAAAATTACAACTGGATCATGTCAGTTTCTAGGAGACAGACTGGTCTCTTGGTTCAGCAAGAAGCAGACATCAATTGCTACTTCCACAAATGAAGCAGAATATCTTGCTGCTGGGAGTTACTATGCTCAATTGCTCTGGATTCAGCAACAACTGAAAGATTATGGAGTTATTGCCAAAGAATCGCCCATATTCTCTGACAATACAAGCACGATTGCTATTACTTACAACCCAGTTCTTCACTCAAAGACCAAGCACATAGATGTCAGGCATCACTTTATCAGAGATCATGCCTTGAAGAAGGACATAAGACTGGAATATGTCTCAACTGAACAACAAGCTGCTGACATCTTCACCAAACCATTGCCCGAGACTAAGTTTTCTCACTTTCGCAATATACTTGGATTTATTGATTTATCCTAATCAGTTTTACTGCTAATATATCAGTTGTTAATTAATTTGTGTCATCTATCAGTTCTTAATTTTTAATTGATGTCAGCTTGTCAGTTTGTTATTTTTCAGCTATTATGTTCAGTTCGTGATTTACTTATCAACTGATGAGATTAATTCTTGCATGAAGATAAAAGACAAAGATAAACTAGATAAACATTTTATTCATTTAAAGTAATAAGCACGGAGTACAGTGAAATATTCTTACTCAACAGCAGACCTCCACTCGGCCAACCAACCGGTTAAAACTCCAGTGGAAGTCTTAAGGAAGATATCTGATTCAGTAATTTGTTCTAGGATCTTCATTTCCTTCTGGGACATTAGTAAGTAGACACCTTCATCTGCGAAGATGTCCAACTCATCAGCAACGTGCAAGCGCTGCCGATATTTCTTCAGTTTTGCCACCAGTTTGTGGGTGGTAGCCGCTCCACACTCCTGGAGGAACTGGAGTTCTTGAAGCTCTTCCCAGTATCGGAGAATTTTGTGGAAGACTTCATCTTCCATAGCAGTCTTTCTTTTCTCCAAAGCTGAGTCCTTAAATGCTTCGGCCATATCAGGAGTCTTCGAGCTACTTGCACCTGCCATTATAGCTTTTGGATAATTATTTGCTAATATGATTGAGACTAACCGAGCTATTCTTATTTATAGCCCGGGTCAAGGAAGCTAAAGGGACAAAATCATTACGGCAGACGATTAACCTACTAAGCATCAGACTTATTTTAATTAGTCATTTATATCATGCTTAAATTCTCGTAATTTATATATGCATTTATTAAGGGGGAATATTGGTTTTAAAAGGTAAAGTGAGAAGACAGCAGTTAGCAAATCCTCAACTGAAAAGACACAGTTTCACAACTGATCGTTCAACTGATTATTTTACTAATCTTCTCACATAAGTTAACTAATTAACCACATTATATTCCAAATCAAGTTATGCGACTGTTTTTTTAATTGCTAAATAGCATCTTTAAAACGTGGCCTCATTTGAAATTGTACACACGCTTGTAGCACAAGTACACACGTTTTTAATTCAAATTTTTCGTGGACTGACACATGTCCAGAAATTGAACAGTCACCTACATATGTACCTTTCCCGCCCCAATTCAGTTATTCCTTACACGAATATCAATTTTCAGAGCAAATTCATACTTAGAACTTATATCTTGCAAACTTTCAGGTTTTCGTATTCTCAGAAATGGCAAATCAAATTCCAGCACACATTTTGAATGCTATGGCTATTGATTTTGAATCAGTTCTATCAGTCAATGAGGCAGATATCAAGAACGTATTTCTAAAATTGGAAGCAGCTGGTTTGAGGACGTTTTTGGGACAATATTCTCAGGAAATCTACCCGAAGGAACTTTATGATTTCTACTCAAATGGGTATGTCAATTCTGATGGAAACATCATCATTACTATCAATGGTAAGTTTTTGACCATTTTTGAAGAATCTTTTGGAGAACTGTTCTTATTGCCTTCTGATGGGCTAGCCTTGCTGAAGTAAAGGCATCTGATGTCAAAGAGATAAAAACTCTACTTTCTGCTGATGGACGGAAAATCAAAGTTTTTGATCCAAAGAAGGAACTGAAGCCAGAAGTTCAGTTGCTGGCTGATATTGGAGCCAATGGGCTATTAGCAAAGGCAGGATCATTTGCTGCACTAACCTTGGAAAAATTTCAGGCCATTACTGTTATTATGGCTGGTCGAAGACTGAAATGGAATCACCTTTTCTTGAATATCTGGAGGAATATGTTTCAATCAACCAAGCAGTCCAAAGGATTCGCAGTACAGCTGAGTTATTTGATGAAAGTCAAAGGACTGGTGGCTGATGATTCAGAGAGATCATCAAAACTGAAAATCTTCAATGCCAAAAATGTTCAGCCACCAAAATCAAAGTTGGAAATGTCTCCTGAACAATTCTTGAAGATCAAGAACGAGATTGGGGCTGAACAAGCTCCCAAATCAGTCCAAAAGAAGAAAGCTGTTTAGAAAAAGACAATCAAACGCAAGTTGATTGTAACTGAATCTGATTCTGAGAAGATTCTATCTCCAAAGATCATAAAAAAACCGCGGACTTTGAATACCAAGCCTACTGCAATAGTTGGCACTATCCCAACTGATATGGTGACTGTATAAGAAACTCAACAGCCCATCAAGGTTATCCCTTTGTCAGCAATCCCAACTGAACCCTCAACTGAGGATCAGTTACCTCTATCCAAAATTCTACCAGAGAAGAAAGTCACTGAATCTAGTGACAAGAAGAAGCTTGTTGGAGTTACGGCTCCACTGATCAAAAGCTCTGGATATAGTCCTATACTTTTTTCCAGACTAAAAGGAGTAGTGGTCAGAGAAGGCATCGATTCAACTATTTCACGATTGAGCATTCCACATATCCTGACTGATCCAAAGAGCAAAGGAAAGATGCAAGAAGAGCCCAGACCTACAAATGCTATACAGACACACATTGATCTCATTTGGCATGAGTGTAATGAATTTTCAGCAGAGAAGCTCAAAATTTTTGATGAATGGGTCAGATTCAGGACTCATGTCTTTTCCAAAGGCTTCAGAAGAAATCCAAACTAAGGAGGTTTACCGATATTGAAAAATTGGTGATGAATACAGTAAAGGCATCGACCATTACTCAAGTTCTTGAAAGTAAAAAAGTATTTCTTTGATCTTATGAGAGCACATAGACTACAGAAGTTAGCTGCTAAGCTGTGGAAAAACTTTGATCCGACCAGTTCAATCGCATTCAATTATAAAGCAGTGTATGCTGAACTAGAAATGGATCTTATCAGAATACAAACGGAGATCAATCATTGGGAAATGGATCAAGAGTTGATCATCCCAGCAGCCACTCAAGATTTCTCAACTGAAGAATCAGTTCCAGAATCTCCTCAGGACGTTGCTACTTCTTCTCAAAAAGCAATTGTTCCTTCAACTTCAGTTGCTCCAACATCACCAATTTCTGCACCTCCTATTGATAATCCACAGCTTTACTCTGAAGCTGAATTAACATTAGCAAATCTAGATGATGTCATCTAGTCAGTTACGACTGACATTCAGCTTGAAACAGTCAGAACAGCTAAAGATGTTGCATCAACTGAAAAACCAGCATATGTTCAAACTGAAGCCAGTGAAGAACAAACCGAAATGGCTAATTTTGAAGCATTTAATGAACCAGTTCAGTCGGTGGTTGTGACTGAACAGGAAGTTCTTAGTTCTACAGACGAGGCTCAACTGAACTCAATTTTAACTGAAAATATGCAAAATGAAGTACCAATAGTTCAACAAACTGAAGAACCATCTTCTTCTTTGGATTCTCCTACTATCTCTTCTCCTCCCTAGAATCTACAAGAGCTGATACATGCTGAAACGAAAGTTTCTGACAGGAATTTGGTGGTCTTTGATCAATCTACCAAGAAACAAGAACCAGGGCCATCTGGACCTGTTTCTCCTCATTCATCCTCAGAAATGGACTTAGTACTTGTAGAGATTCAGGACATTCAGAATAACATGCAAAGATAATGAAAGAAATCAAGGAAATTCAAAACACTCAACTTGCTCACTCTCTGAAGCTGAACTCCTCAAGTGAATTCAATTCAGGGAAACTGAAGTCAATTCAAATTGATGTGACCTCTATCTCCTTTACGATCAGGCTTAGCTGAGAGTCTCTCCCTAACTCAAGACTCAATCAGCAAACGAGTAGAATCTATGGAGACATCTGTTTCAAAGAAAATCGACTTGCTGCGAACCATTGTATTGTCTGCTGTCAAAGATATTGCAGCTTATGTTAGGATTTTATCTCAAAACGTTGATGTGCTTGACCAAAAGGGGGAAGCAGCTAGATTGATGAAGGAATAAGAGAGGATCAGAACTGAAGAACAACTGTTGTCAGTTATTAGTTCTTTGTACGAATCTGTACACTAGAAAAATTACGTTATCTACAATGTTTTAAAGTATTCTCTTTACTTCAGCTGATCAGTTTATTAATTTCCAAGTTTTGTCAATCACCAAAAAGGGGAAAATTGTTGGAAACTAAATTTCAGTGATTTGACAAGCTAAACATCGAATTTATTGGACTAACTGATCAAGTAACCAGGCTTCGCCAATCAACTATCAGTTTCCTAACTGAATATTAATGTGCATAAGATTAAAGGCAACTGATACCAGCTAAACTGAATTTACAAATGACTGATCAGTTTGAGCGAAACTGAATTTTCAAGTCAACTGACAGATCCGTCGTAAACCAATCAGTCGAAATATTCAGTCGAGAGCACACAAGCTATTGCAACACGTCATCAGTTGAAAAGGACATTCAACCGACAATAGTACAAAGCAGGCTACAACTCGGAGTGGAACACCGCATTTCAAAATCTATAGTGTACGAATGTCAGAGAATATTGACGTGGCAATCAACCGATATATGGATTCAAATTATATTTATTGTTACCGTTGGAAGAGAAGCCTATAAATAGGTTAAGAGGGCAGCTGAAAGACAGAATCAAGAACGAACAACTATTCTATTCAAACTTGCTGTTACGCTGCTAAAATCACTACTTGTATTCAAAAAAATATCAAAAGATCACTCTTATCAGATATCCGTAGCAATCAAGGCTACATTTACGAGCTTGTTAGCACTTTGAAATCTTTGATAGATTCATTCAATTTTGTTAAATTCAGTCACGCACTGTAAGTTTTTGTGAACTAAAAGTTTTTGTTTTGGCAGTGTTAAGTCCAAACTGAAGTGGGTTAGTACAACTTTTGTATTCGATCAAAGTCTTTTAGTGGATATCCTATCTTCGTGATAGAAGGGGTGACGTAGGAGTTATTATATTCTCCGAACATCAGAACAAACCGTGTGCATTTTATTTCAGTTATTATTTTCAGTCAGTTATTCTATCTCTCAGTCAGTTTACTTCCGCAACTGTTTTTCTCAGTTAAACTAATTGTTATTGACTGACGAGATACCGAGTGCCAGTTTGTCACTAAACTGAACCCAATCTTCGAAAAATATATATAATCCGTGAGTGTTTATTCAACCCTCCCCCCCCCCCCCCCACCCTTCTAAACACTTTTCACCTTCTAACCGATCCTTTCATCATCATTAACCTATAATTAGGTAGATGAAGCCTATGTGATCTTTTAATTTATAGAAGATAACAAAATTATGAATCCACCATAACAACTTCTTCTTGCTAAGCCAACAATTCCTGTAACGACCAGATTCGACGAATGTCCTCACTGTACCAAGACGAGTCTTTCCAGCGTACTTATATCCTCACTCTCATGCATCCTGGGAAAGTTCCCAAGAGGTCACCCATCCAAAAATTTCCCCAAGTCAAGCACGCTTAATTTTGGAGTTCGAGCTACCGAAAAGAAGATGCACCTTCTTGATATGAGTAGTACATATCAAATCTTTTAAGCCCTCTTCAACTGTACAGTCCATTACATTGAACAGTCTCGGAATCCCTCTCATTCCGGTGTAGGATCGGTTCATTAATGTTCTCTCCACCTAGAAGCCTGGTAGGAGCCGCTCATTGTCCGTGCAACCTCATGCACCGGCGATCACCCCCCGCCTTCTTCAGCCCCGGGCCTTACATGCCCACCAGCTTCCGCTTGGTTCGTCCCCAAACCACACCGTACTCGGAGAGGTCGGCTCTGATACCATTCTGTCACGTCCCGATCCCGTGGCTGAGCCCACGCCTGTGTGACTGCACAAGGGGGCCCCTATAGCAACTACTTCATATTCGTCCTCGCTTTACGAAAATGATTAACCCAAGTTTCTATAGAAGTCCATTGTAAGCCATTATAAACTCATTTTAAATATTTGATTTTTTCGATCTGGGACAAGGGTATCACAATCACCCCTTCGTCCTCGTCGCGGTCTGACCCTTCAATCCACCAGCACCGAGAATCTAGAGGTGGCTTCTACAGGTTCAAGAGGTGGCTCCCGTCATGTAGCACTTTGCCCCGCAGGTTCAAGAGGTGGCTCCCATGCACGTAGCACTTTGCCCCTCATAGCACTTATTTCCCGGTGTTCCATACCGGTGACCTGCTCTGATAACAACTGTAACGACCCAGATTCGACGACTGTCCTCATGTACCAAGACGAGTCTTTCCAGCGTGCTTATGTCCTCACTCACACGCATCCTAGGAAAGTTCCCAGGAGGTCACTGTATCGACCCAGATTCGAAGACTGTCCTCACTGTACCAAGACGAGTCTTTCCAGCGTGCTTATGTCCTCACTCACACGCATCCTGGGAAAGTTCCCAGGAGGTCACCCATCCCAAAATTTCCCCAAGTCAAGCACGCTTAACTATGGAGTTCTTATGTGATAAGCTACCGAAAAGAAGATGCACCTTCTTGATAAGAGTAGTAAATATCAAATCTTTTAAGCCCTCTTCAACTGTACAGTCCATTACATTGAACAGTCTCGGAATCCCTCTCATTCCGGTGTAGGATCGGTTCATTCATGTTCCCTCCACCTAGAAGCCTGCCAAGAGCCGCTCATTGTCCGTGCAACCTCATGGCAATGGCGACACCCCCCGCCCTCTTCGGCCCCGGACCTCACAATTCCATTCTAAATTTCCATCTTATTTGGAGTCTTGAAATCATGTATCTAGAATTTTCAATAAATAGAAATAACATAGTAGTTAAGTCATTGGAGACTTAGTGAGAGAATAAAATTGGGTTTATATATATTCATAACAAGTTAAACGAAAATTTATCAGTGCATTAATTCGATATTAGATTACATATATCAATAGTAACATATCATTATGAAAATATCTTTTCAAGTGACATAAAGTGTATGTTTAAGATTCTGAAGTGAATAGCGTATGCTAAATAGGTGACTCCCACCAACAATTGGTAAATAAATTTTTCCCACGTACTCAATTAGGATCGATAGAATCTATCATTTATGAGCCAAAGTTAACTCACATTTCCGGATCGAAGTCTCATTGTCTAGATGAAACATATACCTGATTTTAAACATGTTGTTCATTGAAATCACTTCTGGACCGAATCAGCGTTGTAGAGTGGATAGCAATTTGGAACATAGACCGTTGTCTCGACGCAATTCATTCAGTCATTCATTTAATCAATAATAGTGATAAAGATAAAATATTGTATATTAATTAAATGTTTTATTATATAAATATATAGTTTTTGTTTTATTAAATATTTAAATATTATATGTTTTATAATAAATTGTATAAAATATAAGTTGTTGTGTAATTATAAGTTTTTACTATTTTTACAGGTTCGATAAAACACGAATAAACTTGGCGTTGCAAATGCGATTAACATGATTCTTGGACCTGTAGAAAGTTAATGTTAATATCTACAATATTGATGGAAAGCATGAGATAAAAATCTTCTCACAAGTGGGATCAAATTATGCAACAAATAAAGTTACCAAAAGAGTGGCAGTTTTACCATGCTCTAGTATTTTGACCACATCTCTCAAATTACTTGGTCAAATGGTTTGAAAAAATTACCACAACTAGACAACTCAATTATCCACATGTTTTGTTTTATGTGAAGAAGCAAATTCGGAGAAGAAGATTTTCAAAAGTGATGTGTATTAAAATATTAATTTCTTGGAACACCAATGAAGAATTATGTGTAAAAAATAATATTTTATTTGTGGTTGTCTCCCCAAATTTGGTTATAAATAGGGGTGCATTGTAATGTATTGAGATATCCCTCATTCTATGAACAAACCTTTGAGTTCATAATATTTCTCTCTATATTTTTCTTTTATTTCTTCATTTAAATATAATTAGCATGTTAATTTCATATTCAAAGTTTTACACTTTGAATAATGATTAGCTAACTTCCTAAAGTTGAGATGATAAGGTGAAACTCTTGGCATGATAATAAGGTTATTAAAAAGTAAGAATCTATGTTTTATATTATTTAATTATTATTTATTGTTTATGTTATATTTATTTTTTTTAAGCATTTTTATACCCTCCTTATAAGTGGGAGTTTTGATTTATTGTTGTTATATGATACACTGAATTATTGGAACCATTAAATGTTAGTTTGGTATTACCAACCATTTAAAGTGGATGCCTTGATTTATTATATATAAATATATTATAATATTACATTCTTGGAACCATTTAAATGTTAGTTTGGTTTTACCAACCATTTAACTTGGATTCCTTGATTTACTATATATAAATATATCATAATAATATTTTCTTGGTACCATTTAAATGTTAGTTTTGTTTTACCAACCATTTAAAATGGGAACCTTGATTTAGTGTTTACAAATATATATATAGCACAATAAATACTTGACCACATTTATAAGTTTTGGTATATATTATATATTTATGAGATAATAATTTATAACATAATATAAATATGATTATTTAATATATTGGAACCATTTTATTAAGTGGATTTCAATATTGTTCGTTAATGTTAACTTTATTAAAATACCAAGAGTGGATCCTTTAATCTCAACTACTTAAATTAAAATTTGAACAATTGAAATTTACCATTAAATATTCAAACAATTAAAATTAAAAAGAAACAAAAACAAAAACAAATAAAAAAGACATTGTAGTGGACTTGTAATTACCTTAGCTTCCCTGTGGATACGATATTCGGACACACCGAATTATACTACTTGTGGACAACCTGCTCTTGGGAGTGCAACAATCAAAGTCGCAACAAGTTTTTGGCGCCGTTGCCGAGGAAGTATAATTTAATTTCAAGTCTATTTAATATTGTTTATAGTTTATTTTTCTTTATTTGAATTTTTATTGTTTTTGTGTGTTTTTTTTTTCTTTTGCATTTGCATGAGTATTTGGTCACGTACACTTAGTGGTCGACTCATTCGAAACAACCCTTTATTTTTACAAAACATGGCGGAAGAACCTATCCAAGAAAATGAAGATGAAATTCAATCTCAACATGATCATGATAGACGAAGAACACTTAGAGATCACATGAATCCTGCACGTACTAGTGCACCTTCATGTCTTGTTTTTCCCCCTGATGCATCTCATTTTAATTTTAAGCCTGATATTATCCAACTTTTACCCAATTTTCATGGCTTAGATTCTGAAAATCCATACATGCATTTACGAGAGTTTGAAGAAGTGTGCAACACATATAATGATCTAAATTGTAGCATGAACACCATTCGACTTAAGCTTTTTTCTTTTTCTTTAAAAGATAAAGCTAAAACTTGGCTACAAAATCTTAGATCGGGATCCATTCGAACTTGGGATGAACTGCTACAACAATTTTTGAAAAAGTTTTTTCCATCTCATAGAACAAATTCTTTCAAAAGGCAAATCATCACTTTCACTCAAAAACAAGGAGAAACTTTTTATCAGTGTTGGGATAGATACAAAGAATTGCTTAATCTTTGTCCACATCATGGTTTTGAAATTTGGAGAGTTGTTTCTCAATTTTATGAAGGCTTAACACCTAAAGATAGGCAAATGGTTGAATTTATGTGTAATGGAACATTTGAAGATAAAGATCCAAACGAGGCAATTGAGTATCTCGATTCATTAGCTGAAAATGCTCAAAATTGGGACACTATAGGTACAATCGAACCCTCAAACAAGATTCAATCTCCTACATCTGGTGGAGGTATGTACACTCTGAAAGATGAACATGATCTTCAAGCTAGATTTACCTCTTTGGCAAGAAAAGTTGAGGCACTTGAATTGAAAAAGAATGGTCAATTAAAATTTGTTCAAGAAATTGCGTGTCACATCTTTGATACAAGTGATCATTTTACAAAAGATTGTCCCACTTTGCCCTCTTTTAAAAAATGTCTCCAGAACAAGCCAATGTTTTGAACAATTTCAAAAGGCCAAATTTTGAACCATTTTCTCAAAATTACAATCCAGGTTGGCGAAATCATCCAAATTTTAGTTGGAGGAATGATAATGTTGCACAATTTCCGCAACCACATTTTCAAAATCAACAAAATTTTCAAAATTATGCACCTTATGTTTCTCCACCTAAAAAGAATTTTTGGAAGATACATTGAATTCTTTCATTGCAAAGCAAGAGTCTATCAATACTCAAACTGCTCAAACCATGACAGATTTGAAAGATACTCTTGCTAAATTTGCATCTGCACTTAATGTTCATGAAAAAGGTAAATTTCCTTCACAACCTCTGCCTAATCCCAAGGATCATCATTCACAAACTGGAACTTCTGGAACTCAACTGATGAATCAGGTAAAATCTGTTATTACCCTTAGAAGTGGTAAGGTTGTGGAAAAATCCATTCTTGAACCTTGTGAAGATGATGATAAATCAACTCCAAAGGGTAAGGAAGTGGAACCCATAACTTGCGAAGAGGAGGTTCAACAGACAGTGTCACCACCATTCCCTCATGCATTGAAAAATACAAAAAAATAAAATTTGAATTCTGATATATATGATATTTTTAAACAAGTAAAAGTTAATATTCCTTTATTAGATGCAATAAAACAGGTACCATCATATGCTAAATTTTTGAAAGACTTGTGCACTG
This sequence comes from Primulina eburnea, assembly GCF_022965805.1. Lineage (NCBI taxonomy): Eukaryota > Viridiplantae > Streptophyta > Magnoliopsida > Lamiales > Gesneriaceae > Primulina > Primulina eburnea. Next base: position 67,970 of record NW_027331344.1, read on the forward strand.
TGAAAAGAAAATTGAATGTGAAAAAGAAAGCATTTTTAGCCGTATGTGCAATCATTCCAAATAATAATACTTTGAAATACAAAGACCCTGGTTGTCCTACTATTTCATGTATTATTGGAGAACGAAAGATTAAAAAAGCCTTGCTTGATCTTGGAGCTAGTGTTAATTTACTTCCATATTCAGTTTATCAAGAACTCAATCTAGGCGAGTTAAAATCTACTTCGGTAACACTTTTACTTGCTGATAGATCTGTTAAAGTGCCAAGAGGTATGGTAGAAGACGTGTTGGTCCAAGTTGATAACTTTGTATAACCTGTCGATTTCATAGTTTTAGATACACAACCTATCGAAGCTTGTAATGCAATTCCTGTAATTCTGGGTCGTCCATTTTTAGCAACTTCTAATGCTCTTACAAATTGCAGGAATGGAATAATTAAGTTGTCATTTGGTAACATGACCTTGGAGCTCAATTTTTTTAATCTTTGTAAGCAACCACATGACAAAGAAGATGAAAGTGAAGATGAAAATCTTATTGAAACTCTTGTGGAAGAAAACATTCAAGAAGGGAGTACTCGTGATCAATTAGATATTTGTTCAATTGAAACTGTTAAAGAAAATATTGAAATTGATCTTGATGATTTTATCAGGTATCACTCGTTACCAAGATCAGAGAAAGAATTTGATGCAAAATATGAGAACAAAGACGAACCACCCATATTGGAGTTAAAACCCTTGCCAGAAGAATTGAAGTATGCATTTCTTGGAGAAGATGAAACATATCCGGTGGTAATTTCTTCCAAACTAGAAAGTGATCAAGAAGGTAAATTAGTTGATATGCTTAAAAGATATAAAAATGCAATTGGTTGGACACTAAAAGATCTCAATGGCATTAATCCACTAATTTGCACAGACAAAATTCATTTAGAAGAAAATGCTAAAACATCTCAACAACCACAAAGGAGATTAAATCCACACATGAAAGATGTTGTGAAAACTGAAGTTCTCAAACTACTTGATGTTGGGATTATCTACCCTATTTCTGATAGTACGTGGGTAAGCCCAACACAAGTAGTTCCGAAAAAATCTGGCATCACAGTGATAAAAAATGAAAAAGGTGAATTGTTAACAAGTCGAGTCCCATCTAGTTTGCGGATGTGTATTGATTATAGAAAATTAAATGACGCCACTAGAAAAGATCATTTTTCATTACCATTTTTGGATCAAATTTTAGAAAGAGTAGCAGGTCATCCATACTACTGTTTTCTTGATGGATATTCAGGTTATTATCAAATTCCCATTGCACTCGAAGATCAAGATAAAACTACATTCACATGTCCTTTTGGAACATTTGCATTTAGAAGGATGCCATTTGGATTATGCAATGCCCCAGCAACATTTCAAAGATGTATGCTAAGCATTTTTTGCGACATGGTTGAAAATTGTTTGGAAATTTTCATGGATGATTTAACTGTCTTTGGGAATACATTTGATAATTGTCTTGAAAATTTGGAAAAAGTTTTATAAAAGATGAGAGGAAAAAGGTCTTATTTTAAATTGGGAAAAATGTCATTACATGATTACTTCTGGAAATGTTTTGGGACATGTCGTGTCATCTCATGGAATTGAAGTTGATAAAGCAAAAGTTGATGTCATTGCCAATTTACCCCCTCCAAAAACCATTAAAGAAATTCGCTCATTTTTGGAACATGCTGGATTTTATAGGAGGTTTATAAAGGACTTTAGTTTAATCTCTAAACCCATTTGTAACCTCTTAACAAAAGACACTGCATTTGAGTGGACTCAAGAATGTCAAAATGCTTTTGATAAAATCATTCGACATTTAACATCGGCTCCTATTATGCAACCTCCTGATTGGTCTTTACCATTTGAAATCATGTGTGATGCGAGTGATTATGCAGTTGGTGCAGTATTGGGTCAAAGAAGAAACGGTAAGCCTTATGTGATATATTATGCAAGTATAACTTTAAACAATGCTCAAATGAATTATTCCACAACTGAAAAAGAACTACTTGCTGTAATATTTGCATTAGGTAAATTTCGTTCTTATTTGATTGGATCAACGACTATTGTGTTTACTGATCATTCTGCTATTAGATATTTGTTGACCAAACAGGATGCAAAGCCACGACTGATACGTTGGATTTTGTTGCTCCAAGAATTTGACATTGTGATCAAAGATAAAAAAGGAACCGAGAATGTCGTAGCCGATCATTTATCGAGACTAGTAACAGGATCATCTTTTGAAATGACACCAATTAACGATAATTTTCCTGATGAACATCTATTTTCAGTTACTACTACACCTTGGTTTGCTAATATAGTAAATTTTCTTGTGACAGGAAAAATGCCACCGCGAGTTCCCAAGATAAGAGAAAATTTTTGAATGAGGTAAAAAACTTTTATTGGGATGATCCGTATCTGTTCAAGTAAACTTAAAAAAAAAAATTTAAAAAACAAAAAAAAAATTTTTAAAAAAAAACTTAAAAATAAAAATAAAAAATATATATAAGTAATTTTTGCAAAAATGTCATACATTACATGTTTGAAAGGTTTAGATTAGAAATTGTAATAATCTATTTAAGTATGTTTAAATTTTTATTTGAAAAAAAAAAGTCAATTTTTAATATTCTGATCAATATAAAAATATGATTTATGAAATCTTTTTGAGTGATTAACCATTGTGATAAAATTAGGTATTAAAGTATATGGCCCATGATATACCTGATAAGATGCCTAAAATTTTTAAACTCACACATATTTTGTGAGTGAGTGGAGAGGATTGAGAAAACAGCTTGCGAGCCTTTATTGATCATCAGAGAGGCTATCTATTGTTTAGATCTTGTGTTCTTATTTTAAAAAAAAAATGATATTTCCTGGAAAAAAAAGAAGAAAAAAAAAAGAAAGATGTTGAAGATCTATGTAATTTTTAAGTTACATGCTGCGACCCATTTATCTTTCATAAAAATACAAATAAAAAAAAAGAAAAAAAAAAGAAAGAAAGAGAGAAATACATTGTACAAATTAAATAAATATGTGGTCAAGAAGCATAAACTTAGTCTAATTCCATGATGTAAAAAAAAAAATCAGGAAAAAAAAATATATAATAAGAACAACTGGATTTAAATCAATGGATTTCCTATCTTTTGATTAGTTTGGCTCGTTTGTCTGTCTGCATTCTGTAAACCATTTTCCTGAGCATTTATCTGTATTCCAACTCCATGAGAGAAATCATTCCCATAAATTGAAACACTTATTAACCTGTGAGAATATGGAGTTGAGACTCTTATTAGGAATTTCTGAAGGCCATGTACATTTAACTACCTGAAAACAAGCTTTGAATTGATCAGTTCAGATTATTTCATAAATTATAATTATAATGATCTTGATATAACTTTGACAGTTTTCAAATTTAATTTAAACACTTGGATAGTTTTGATTATATTTCTATTTAAATTAATCAATATGTTTTGTGTTGCTATTAACGCTTAAATTGCTAGGGACTAGCAATAAGCTGGTTGGGGAGTGTGATAAAGATAAAATATTGTATATTAATTAAATGTTTTATTATATAAATATATAGTTTTTGTTTTATTAAATGTTTAAATATTATATGTTTTATAATAAATTGTATAAAATATTTGTGTAATTATAAGTTTTTGCTATTTTTACAGGTTCGATAAAACACGAATAAACTTGGCGTTGCAAATGAGATTAAGATGATTCTTGGACCTGTAGAAAGTTGATGTTAATATCTACAATATTTGTAAGGCCCGAGGATTGGATTACCGTAATCTGAAATGATTTGAGTATAATTATCCTAATCTGAGATGGTTATTGATTATGAATTGATATAATTATATACGGGCTATTACGAGACTAGTTGGGTAAAGAATATGAATGATATGAGTTTTGGACAGAACAATTGGCGCCTGAGCGGTAGAAAGTAACCGCCCAAGCGCCAAAGCTCAACAAGGTGTGTTTCGGGCAGAGAAGGTGGCGCCCGGGCGGTAGTTTCTGACCGCCCGAGCGCCAATGATACATGCTGAGGGCCAAATACCTCGCGCTCGGGCGGAAATTTATTACCGCCCGAGCGCCGAGCAAAATGGAGGAAACGTTGACACGTTCCTTTTTTCATGCAACGTGTAAGTATATACATATATATAAGCAACGTCAAATTCCCTCAGATTTAGAAAGGGGTCGCAGAAGCTTTGTGGAAATCCTTACGCATTTTTATTTCAATCCGTCCGTCAGATTTTGAATCTGAGTACAGTACCGAGTTCCTACCAACGTAGGCTATAACTGGACGTAAGTTTTGCTACGTTTTGATATGTTCTGAAATTATACTATTGTCAGAATTGAATAGGATTCATATATGATGTTCTTGTCATGTTAGACATCATAGAATCGAAGTCAGATTGAAGAACAAATTGATTATGTAATTGTTATGATTTTCGGAGTCGATTTGACTGAGAATTTATATCAGATATGTATGGTTATCGAGATTTTGACTGGTATCGATATTGATTATGAGTTCAGGTATTATATCTGTGATGTTTGGACTGACGGGGTTATTAAGACTGTATTGTTATGCCGTCGAAACATCAGTTGATTGATATTGAACAGATTCGATAGTGATTTTGATTATATCGTGATATCGTCGATATGGATTAGATTGTGTCTTGACTTGACATTGATCAGATTATGTGTTGATTTGAGTATTGATCAGAACAGGTATTGACTTGAGTTGTTTATTGATATTATATCTGTTCGGTATTGTTATTACCAGATTGAGAATGGACCGAGATAGAGTCGGGACTTCTTCTTCTTCTTCTTCTTCTGAGCAAGAAGATAAAGGTATAAATTAATGTTGAGTTGGGATTGCACAACTCGAGTGAGGTTTGACTCGAGTTTCCCTAAATCACATACTTTACTTTATTGCATTGGTATTTGCAATTGAATACGATTGATATTTTGGTCTATGGATTTATAGACAATGTATGTCTTGAGTCGTAAGCGGATATGCTTAGTCGTAGACATTTCATCTTGTGACAGAAGGGCCGGATAGTGAGGACTCGTCACTGGCCCATTGCACTTTGTCACAGGACATGATATTGGTGATAGGACCACAGTCCATGACGGATAGGTCAGGACACTGGATGTTTGGTTATATCGACGTGGATAGAACTGGAGTCTTTTCTATTACTGTTGGTCGATATAGGAATACCACATCTGGAAACCGGGATCCCTAGGCTAGGATTGAGCCTAGTCTAAAACGTGGAGTCACGAGTCTGAGTGACGATTATATTGATTTATATTATTGACGTTGATTATTTTCCTGAATATGGTTCATGTTCCTTGCTGTTCCTGATATTGGTACATGTTTAGAATAGGAGTTATTCTTGGTATTGAGTATGTTCCTGATATTGATACATGCTTAGAATAGAATTTATTCTGGATATTGAATTATGTTCCGGATTAGGGTACATGTACAGAATATGATTTATTCTTGTAATTGATTTATATCATGATTTTGATATATGATAGGATTTTCTGTTATATGCTTTTATATTGTTTATATGATGGCATGTATACATGATTTATACTGGGATATTTATATCTCACCGGAGTTATCCGGATGTTGTCTTGTTTGTATGTGTGCATGACAACAGGTGGGACAGGATAAGGGTCAGGAAGAGAACGAGGCTGGACTAGATAGCGTGGAGATCCGGGCTTCAGAAGCAACTTAGGATTCAGTACTGATATGTAATTGAACCTAGTTGAATTATTGTAGATAACGTCAGATTTGTATGTCTATGTTTAATATGTAATTTGAATTTAATTACATTACGTTTCCGTTGTGTAATTTAGAAAAAAATTAGACCCTGTTTATTATAAGTGATTAATTAGTCCCAATGACGATTAAGAACTGGATTAGCTTCCGGGTCCCCACAACAGGTGGTATCAGAGCTGTAGGTCCTTGAACTATAGGTTCCTTAGCACTGAGATAGAGAAGAGTGAGCGGGGTAGAATGAGTTTTCTTTCCTTGCATGTGATTGCTAGCATGTGATTGATTATAATGTGGAATTACATTGTGTATGCTAGCAGGATATTATGTTTTACTGCCTGGACTTATATGGCATATGATCGAATATAATGTTGAAACTACATTGTATATGCTGATTTCAGTATGTTTTACTGTTTAGAAAGCTATATGTTACCTGAATATCTGAGTTGATTTGGTAATATGTATTATTTGAAACTGGAGCAGAACCAATTCTTGATCAGATGTAAGCTGATCAGGATTGGGATTGTGACGGATATGCCTCCTGTTACTACTAACGTCTGTGATTATCAGATATTCCTCCTAGAAGGATTCCAGAAAGGGGTAGTACATCGTATGATCAGATGGATGTGTCTGAAACTCTGATGGAAACACAGATGATAAGGTTTCAGTCGTTTCAACCACCGATTTTGAGGGGTGTTGAGGCACCAGCTGATTGTGAGACTTGGCTGGAGGAGATTGAAATACTGTTTGAATTTCTGGGATTCACAGATGAGTGCAGAATTAAATTGGTTGGGAATCAACTACGGGAAGTCGCGAGGAGTTGGTGGTTGATAACCCGGGAAGCCATAGCACAGCGTGGTTTCACGATTACGTGGAAACTTTTCAAAGTTGAATTTTATCAAAGGTTTGTACCTCTATCATATCGAGAGGACAAAAGTGCAGAATTTGCAAATTTGAGGCAGGGTCCATTGAAGATTGATGAATATTTGGCCCATTTCTTCACCTTGTTAAAATTTGGTCCGCAAGTGGCTAGAAATGATACAGCTGTAGCTGATCAGTTTATCAAGGGCTTGAATCCAGAAATACGCACCTTGGTAACTGTGAAACAACCGAGTAATTTTACTGATATTCCGAATAGAGCCAGAAGAGCAGAAACCGTTCTAATGAGACAAAAGGAAGCTTCATATGTTCTTCCAACATCGATACCACAACGACTGCCTTCCAGAATCGAGATTGGCAGTAGCAGTGGTGGAAAGAAAGAGATGTTGAAAGTTCAAAAGAATCAATTCAAGAAGTTTGGGAGCGGTTCATCTAGCTCCAGTGGCTCTAGTCCGAATTATACTGGAGTTTATTGCAGGAATTGCGGTGGGAGACATTCCCCAGAACTATGCCATGGAGTGACTGGTCGGTGCAACTTCTGTAAACAGCCAGGACAATTTGCTAGAGTCTGCCCACAGAAAGGTGCCCGAAGATTTCAGGGAGCAGGATCATCTGGGGGTGGTGATCGAGAAACAGACCCAGGACATACTGAATGATACAGTGACATGTACTGATCTTTTATGATTAGATTGCATATTTATTGATATATACTAATGCATTCCTTATGATCATCCTTCATTGATTTGCACTGATATATGCTTTAATTGTTGGGTCTGTATTTACTGTAGTATTGGTTCTTTACCTTTTGGGGAAAGAATTTGATATCAGTGATATTCTGTGATATGTCATATACTGCAATAAGTTGAGAATAAAATTGAATTAGACTAGCTTGTACTGGTATTGTCTGATGATGACTGCGTGATTGATATTGATATGTCGAACAAGTACAGAGCTATTATAGAATCTTGCTAGGAAATGGTAAGATTTGGACCTGAAATGGCCAAAGAATGAATGATATACGGTAAGGATTCTTGATTTTGAATTCCTTGATATCCGTATTACATAAGATTCGATGATTATCGAAAGGAAGGGAGTAATTCCTTATGTATTCAGTTGATGACTGAAGATGAGCTTATCAAGTTTGAGTTACTAGTAGCAGGAAGTTTGCTATAGTCTGGCAGATGAGATTTCAGGTTGGTCCTATATCAGGGAGAGTGATTTCAGCCTTGATGTGATTCCAGGTATTGGTTTCATTTTCGAATTTCTTATAAACGGATATTGATTGAATTGAAAGGATTGAGATATCAGTTGAAAGATTTATTGCCTGAAAGTTAGAGTTACATCTGATTATATGTTTCTCTGTAAAGTACTTCAGTTCCATTCATGGGTTGATAAATCCTGTGCTCGGAAGTGTTCTGATGATTTTATGCTCGGTTTATCTATGACATTTTGATATATTCGCAGCATATGATTGATTGAATCGAACAGTGGATATTTATATTGAATATTCTGGGAACTGAGATTGTTGTATACAGAATTGTTCGGATATGAATCTCGATTGTAACAGATTGTATTCAGAGTCTATGATATCTGAAGACAGTATACTGACTGATGATAGCACAGTGAGACCATGATCAGTGGCTGAAAACGACATTGAATATGGCAGAGGTTCAGAAATTGCGTTCTATGCAGTTATTAGATCAGTATTGCGTATTGATATTCTGAATCTGATCTGAGATTGTTATCATTCTGAATCCGTGTTTGATACCGATTGTTATGAACCGGTGAGCTTATATATAGTTCAGTCGAGTCAGAACTGATTTTGAAGATTAAAGCAGTTCAGAAGTTTGATCAGACTGTTCAGAATTTTATTTTGATAGTCAGAACCGAATACCAGGTAGGTATTTTCTTTAATTTATCTTATTAGCTGATTTGTTTATGTCAGATATTCGAATTGGAAATTGACAGGTATTGTCAGATGTACACAATAGTAGATTCAGTACTATTTTGGTAACAGGAAATGTGTGATAATTCGAATAGACAGTTTTGAAGTAAACAAATGAAAATCAGTTATGTCAGAATTTGTATTGAAATGTCTAAATCACTGACAGCTGAAGACAGACATATAGCAACTTTTAAATTACTGATCTTGATTATTGATTTCTAAATAGAAATGGAAGTACATTTCTATGGATTGAGTGATGACACTACTGAGATATTGACAAGATTGTGCGGTGATGTGATTATGATTGATAGATTTCTCGAATCTGCCTCTGTTATATTGTACAGGATGACGTACAGATATGATCCCATGACTGAGAGGTATGTCAGAAATATGAAGTCAGATTGTATTGAATGCCAGAGTTGATTTTATCAGAATGTGATTTTCGTTTGATTTTATACTTTTGGCTGAGTGTTTGACATGATCTTTCATCTATGATTTATAGATTGACGGATAGTCGGAGTGAACTATCCTGATACTGGAGGATATCCAGGAAATGTAGTGCTGGATTATAGCACTAGTTGGCATGATTCGTTGTCACTGGTGAATTATTGTACGATAATAGCTATCAGATGAATATCGAAATAGCGTTAGTTGAGGTATTGTACAATGAGAACTGTGAATTTCCTTCGTATGGGAATGATATTACAGTGATGCTTGAGAGCAGAATTGTTAAGATCAGTAATCTGATAAAGAAAATGAAACTGATTCAGATGGAAATGGAAACAACTCAGAATACATAGATTAATAAGCCAATGTCGGACGATGACTATTGGTAGTTGAAACCAAAGATTAAGTATATCTCTGACTGGGATATTGATGGTTATGAGGTATTAATTGATCTATACGGATGTTGTATAGCCATGGTTCTGAGGTTGATTCTATCACGAGTGATTTCATTGATATGAGATCATTGTAATTTCTGTAAGTCTCCTTCTTGTATTTGATTTAAGATATGATATGATTATCTGCATAACATGAGTTAAGCGTTTATGATTTCGGGGACGAAATCGTATCTTAGAGGGGGAGAAACGTAAGGCCCGAGGATTGGATTACCGTAATCTGAAATGATTTGAGTATAATTATCGTAATCTGAGATGGTTATTGATTATGAATTGATATAATTATATACGGGCTATTACGAGACTAGATTGGGTAAAGAATATGAATGATATGAGTTTTGGACAGAACAATTGGCGCCCGAGCGGTAGAAAGTAACCGCCCGAGCGCCAAAGCTCAACAAGGTGTGTTTCGGGCAGAGAAGGTGGCGCCCGGGCGGTAGTTTCTGACCGCCCGAGCGCCAATGATACATGGTGAGGGCCGAATACCTCGCGCTCGGGCGGAAATTTATTACCTCCCGAGCGCCGAGCAAAATGGAGGAAAAGTTGACACGTTCCTTTTTTCATGCAATGTGTAAGTATATATATATATAAGCAACGTCAAATTCCCTCAGATTTAGAAAGGGGTCGCAGAAGCTTTGTGGAAACCCTTACGCCTTTTTATTTCAATCCGTCCGTCAGATTTTGAATCTGAGTACAGTACCGAGTTCCTATCAACGTAGGCTATAACTGGACGTAAGTTTTGCTACGTTTTGATATGTTCTGAAATTATACTATTGTCATAATTGAATAGGATTCATATATGATGTTCATGTCATGTTAGACATCATAGAATCGAAGTCAGATTGAAGAACAAATTGATTATGTAATTGTTATGATTTTCGGAGTCGATTTGACTGAGAATTTATATCAGATATGTATGGTTATCGAGATTTTGACTGGTATCGATATTGATTATGAGTTCAGGTATTATATCTGTGATGTTTGGACTGACGGGGTTATTAAGACTGTATTGTTATGCCGTCGAAACATCAGTTGATTGATATTGAACAGATTCGATAGTGATTTTGATTATATCGTGATATCGTCGATATGGATTAGATTGTGTCTTGACTTGACATTGATCAGATTATGTGTTGATTTGAGTATTGATCAGAACAGGTATTGACTTGAGTTGTTTATTGATATTATATCTGTTCGGTATTGTTATTACCAGATTGAGAATGGACCGAGATAGAGTCGGGACTTCTTCTTCTTCTTCTTCTTCTGAGCAAGAAGATAAAGGTATAAATTAATGTTGAGTTGGGATTGCACAACTCGAGTGAGGTTTGACTCGAGTTTCCCTAAATCACATACTTTACTTTATTGCATTGGTATTTGCAATTGAATGCGATTGATATTTTGGTCTATGGATTTATAGACAATGTATGTCTTGAGTCGTAAGCGGATATGCTTAGTCGTAGACATTTCATCTTGTGACAGAAGGGCCGGATAGTGAGGACTCGTCACTGGCCCATTGCACTTTGTCACAGGACATGATATTGGTGATAGGACCACCGTCCATGACGGATAGGTCAGGACACTGGATGTTTGGTTATATCGACGTGGATAGAACTGGAGTCTTTTCTATTACTGTTGGTCGATATAGGAATACCACATCTGGAAACCGGGATCCCTAGGCTAGGATTGAGCCTAGTCTAAAACGTGGAGTCACGAGTCTGAGTGACGATTATATTGATTTATATTATTGACGTTGATTATTTTCCTGAATATGGTTCATGTTCCTTGCTGTTCCTGATATTGATACATGTTTAGAATAAGAGTTATTCTTGGTATTGAGTATGTTCCTGATATTGATACATGCTTAGAATAGAATTTATTCTGGATATTGAATTATGTTCCGGATTAGGGTACATGTACAGAATATGATTTATTCTTGTAATTGATTTATATCATGATTTTGATATATGATAGGATTTTCTGTTATATGCTTTTATATTGTTTATATGATGGCATGTATACATGATTTATACTGGGATATTTATATCTCACCGGAGTTATCCGGCTGTTGTCTTGTTTGTATGTGTGCATGACAACAGGTGGGACAGGATAAGGGTCAGGAAGAGAACGAGGCTGGACTAGATAGCGTGGAGATCCGGGCTTCAGAAGCAACTTAGGATTCAGTACTGATATGTAATTGAACCTAGTTGAATTATTGTAGATAACGTCAGATTTGTATGTCTATGTTTAATATGTAATTTGAATTTAATTACATTACGTTTCCGTTGTGTAATTTAGAAAAAAATTAGACCCTGTTTATTATAAGTGATTAATTAGTCCCAATGACGATTAAGAACTGGATTAGCTTCCGGGTCCCCACAATATTGATGGAAAGCATGAGATAAAAATCTTCTCACAAGTGGGATCAAATTATGCAACAAATAAAGTTACCAAAGGAGTGGCAGTTTTACCATGCTCTAATATTTTGACCATATCTCTCAAATTACTTGGTCAAATAGTTTGAAAAAATTACCACAACTAGACAACTTAATTATCCACATGTTTCTTTTTATGTGAAGAAACAAATTCGAAGAAGAAGATTTTCAAAAGTGATGTGTATTAAAATATTAATTTCTTGGAACACCAATGAAGACTTATGTGTAAAAAATAATATTTTATTTGTGGTTGTCTCCCCAAATTTGGTTATAAATAGGGGTGCATTGTAATGTATTGAGATATCTCTCATTCTATGAACAAATCTTTGAGTTCATAATATTTCTCTCTATATTTTTCTTTTATTTCTTCATTTAAATATAATTAGCATGTTAATTTCATATTCAAAGTTTTACACTTTGAATAATGAATAGCTAACTTCCTAAAGTTGAGATGATAAGGTGAAACTCTTGGCATGATAATAAGGTTATTAAAAGGTAAGAATCTATGTTTTATATTATTTAATCATTATTATTATTTATGTTATATTTATTTCTTTAAGCATTTTTATACCCTCCTTATAAGTGGGAGTTTTGATTTATTGTTGCTATATGATACACTAAATTCTTGGAATCATTTAAATGTTAATTTGGTATTACCAACCATTTAAAGTGGATGCCTTGATTTATTATATGTAAATATATTATAATATTAAATTCTGGGAACCATTTAACTTAGATTCCTTGATTTACTATATATAAATATATCATAATAATATTTTCTTTGTACCATTTAAATGTTAGTTTGGTTTTACCAACCATTTAAAGTGGGAACCTTGATTTAGTGTTTATAAATATATATATATAGTACAATAAATACTTGATCACATTTATAAGTTTTGGTATATATTATATATTTATGAGATAATAATTTATAACATAATATAAATATGATTATTTAATATATTGGAACCATTTAATTAAGTGGATTTCAATATTGTTCGTTAATGTTAACTTTATTAAAATACCAAGAGTGGATCCTTTAATCTCAACTACTTAAATTAAAATTTGAACAATCATTAAATATTCAAACATTTAAAATTAAAAAGAAACAAAAACAAAAACAAAACAAAAAGACATTGTAGTGGACTTGTAATTACCTTAGCTTCCCTGTTGATACGATATTCGGACTCACCGAATTATATTACTTGTGGACAACCTGCTCTTGGGAGTGCAACAATCATAGTCGCAGCAAATAGCATATTGGTAACCAGTTAAAAACAAATAAATCCATAAATTCAAATATACAGTAAAATATGGCCAATAATTTGTGACATGCACAACATGATGCAATATACAAATAAATCATTAGTTTATAAACTACACTGTAAATTCAAGACCAAATTCCAAAATCTATTATTGAAGAAATCGGTAGGTAAAACCTCTCGGTAGAAACAATACAGTTGAAATCCTCACATCGATATCTTACTTTTCGTTTGGATTTCATTCCTAAACAAATATAATTTCCTATAAATACAATTTGAATTATTACATTGGTTAAAAACGGTAATTGGTGTTGGAATCTTTAAAAATCATTTTTATACAAAACTTATATCGGGTATTTTGGAATAAAGATTTAAAAATTCATAACCATTGAAATACAAGTCCAAAAATCATCAAAATTTCTTGAAATTCCTAAAAATAGTGCATAATCATTAGGAAGTTGGAAACCAAAAAATCGGGGTGTCGTGTGAGATTCAAGCACCGGTGCGGCGACGCGTGTGGTTTCCTTAGCAACCATGTGTGGATGAAACTTTCCAGTATGATGTAATTTTAGACTATTTACTACTTTTATGTTGAACCCGTTTTAGATTCAAAATGGATCAACAACAGAATTTTAAAAATTAGAATGACTATCATGCTCATTTTGTATGACCAAAAGCAGTACTTCTTGCGACTTTTGGGATGATCGGCCGACATTTTGTAAACTAGGAAACATTTTGAACAATTTGTATTTCAAAACCCAAATTCGTTAAAGAAGAATGAGTAATTCAGCTTGAAATGGCTACCTAAAAAGTGGTTTTGTGGAATTTTTTCAAAAATTGTTCTACATGAACTTGAATTTTCTGGAAGATTTGGATAATCATAGTATTACACCTCTAGCATGTCATGATTTCTAGATATGAAATGATTGTTGTATGAAAATTTGGATATTTTTGGACAACATTTGTTAATTTTTCTTTAATTTTCCCCACATTTGTCCACTCTAACTTCTCAGTATAACTTATCCTCTCTAAACCCACAAATTTAAATTACAGAGACGCAAATTGAGAATTTTCAAACTCTTTACCATGGTCGGTTTTGACCTTATCAAGAGTCATATTATGAAAATCTGTAACCCTGAATGTAGTGTTTTAAAAACATCAAATGTATCATATTTTTCTTGAAGAAAACTTACCCAAGTAAAATATGAGAAATCGTCAACACAGAAAAATGCCTATTTCTTACCAAACAGGCTCTTCAATTCCATTGGACCCATGAAATTGTGCAAGAGTTCAAGACACTATGTTGTCCCAAAGTAATGTAACAATTGGTGCGGAACACTGGTTTGCTTATCGTTATTGTAGCTACAAATATCGCAAATAATATTAACGACAGATATATGCAAAACCGTCGCTAATTAATGACGGTTTGATAAACTACCGCTAAATTTAGCGACGGTTTGCTTTAAAGTCCGTCGCTAATTTTAGCGACGGTTTGCTTTAAAGTCCGTCGCTAATTTTAGCGACAGTTTTTTCATGATTTCCGTCGCTAATATTTTAGGTTAAATAAAAAAATTTACTTTTATTGATTTAATAAATCAAAAAAAATTTACAATTTTACTATGCTAACAATATTCCTGATCTTAACTAAGGCTTAAAAATTCTTACCAAAAATTAAAGCGAAAAAATTTACCCTAAATCGAAACTAAAATCGTGTAAGAGAAAATAATTTGAAGTGTTGTGAAGTGCTAAAATTGTGTAAGAGAGAAAAATTTTAAGTGTTGTGAAGTGGGTGAAAGAAAATGGATCGAAAACGCATGTATTTATAGACAGTTTGGGATGGTTATTGCTAAAACCACGCTTATAGCAACGGTTACTGGTAAAACCGTCGCTAATTATGGCGGTATTTGAAACATGTTTACATTTTGCGACAGTTTTGTTTATAACCGTCGCTAGCTAAATTTAGCGACGGTTTTAGTTAAACTATCGCAAAATTTAAACATGCGAAGGTTTTACTTTAAATTGTCGCTAAAATTTAGCAGCGGATAAAAAATCGTCACTAAATGTAGCGACGACTTTAAGCAAAATCGTCGCTAAATATGGCAAAACTGTTGTTTTTGCTTAAAAAACGCTCTACGACAACGATTTTCACTAAAACCGTTGTTAAAAAGTTTTTTGACAACGTTTTGTGTATTGTTGATTAGGAAATTTCTTGTAGTGTCAACATAGTCAGTGAGGTGTTCTTTGGACCCAGTCATGTGGCATGAGCACCCACTGTCAAAATACAATATACCTGAAATGTTAGTGTTTAATAACGTATAAATGACATTTTATCGAATTCGAGGTTTCTTGGCTGCTGTGTTGCACTTGGTGTTGGGCAACATGCAATTTGCATGCCAGTACATGTAGTCATCTGTCAGTTTAAAACAAAAAGGTTTGATGTTATCTGACTTAGGAGTGTAATGGGAAATAAAACGACACTTTCTTTGTTTCGGCTTTTGGATTGAATCTGGCTTCTTGGTCGGAGGAGTCTTCACCGCAAGATCGATCTTAGAGGGGATCAGAGTCACTTTCTTTTCCTTTACAAAAACAGTTGATTGTGATCCAGAGTTGGAAGTTTCTCCATGTTCATATGTACTTTTTACGTATCCAAGACCAGCTCTATTGTGCTTTCCCATCATTAGAATTGAATCAAGTTTTGTTGAACTCGAGTTGAATTTTGCAAGTGTTTTTGAGGCCTTATCAAGATCATCCTTGATTTTGCAAAGCTACAGTTCCTTTCTACTTAGCACAACTTCAAGTCGAGACACACACTATTTCAGACAGCATTTTATTTTAATTTATTTTTATCCAATCTTCATATAGCTCTTCATACAATGTATGTGCACTTTCTAAGGTGATTTCATCATAATGAACATCTTAGATTTCTTGATTGTTCGAGTTAACGTGAGTTTTAGCATTGAAACACAAAGATTTCGAAGTGGTGTTATGACGAGGTGTTGAACACCTAAAGGGTTGACTTGCAGCCAGCATTTTTCCTTCAAAATAGCAGACAAGGAGGAGTGATCTTCTCCTTTAATGGATTCCAGTTCTTCTTCCGAGTCGTCATCACTCAAGGAGACTGTCATGCATTTTTCTTATGAATTCTGCTGGCATATTCAGTTGCGTAATGGAAAAATCCAGAACAATCTCTGCATTATACCGAATCTAGTTTTTTAAGATATGGTCAAGCCATCAATTCATTCCTCGTCCTAAGGTGTACTTGAAAAGTGCAGGCCTCTTGTTCTTTTCAGAAACAACAGACAGTTTGATTCGGTGGTTGAATTATTTCATTTTTGTCTCTCATTCTTTTTTAGATAATCACCAAATTTATTTATAATCAACGAGATCGAATCTTCACATAGGTAAGACTCATTGGCTTCCCAAATTAAGTCATCGAAGGAATCGTTAGAAATCTGCATTGCAACGGTCTTCTTTTTTCTCTTTTTGTAAGTCTAGATTCATCTTGAATGTTCAGAGCGAGCTTATCAAATCTTCCAGATTAAGCATAGAAGTATCCATAGACTCGTCAATAGCACAAATTTTAATGTTGAAGCATTGTAGAATGGATCTCAGACCTTGCTAAACAGTTTTTCATTTGACATAAGATTACCGAGACTAAAAGCTTCATTCACAATTTCACATGGTCTTCAATCATATTAAACAATAGTCTATGTCTTTTCCATTCCCAAGCTTTCAAATTTCGAGGTCAACATCCTTAGTTTGGTTCGGCGTACACTCTTAGATCCTTCGCAGTATTTCTAAAGAATATCCCATGCATCTTTGGTAGATATGCAATTTGTGATTAGGGTAAACATGTTGCCATCAACAGAAGTGAAAACAGACTTAAGTGCTTTCGAGTTCAAAGTCGAGGTTTGGAATTCATCTATTGTCCACGCACTCTCTGGTGTGATGTGACTATCTCCGTCACCGTCGACAATTCTAGGAGGATACCAAGAATCCAAAACTCGTTGCCAAGACCTTTCCTCAATTGATTTATTGTAAACTATAATCTTGACATTCCAAAGTGCATAGTTGGATCCATCTAGAATCAATGGTCGAAAAGCAGAGTTAATAGACAACACATCTTGCACTTTTTCTAGTGTATACAAGAAAATAACCAGAATCAATACTTATAATTACAAGAGTTGGATCTGATACCACTTGTAAGAATTGTAAACATAAAAGTGTAAAAAAAAATTAATTTGTGTGTATCAAATTTGGGTGTTTTGTATCGGTGTTGACAACACCTGTTTACAACATGCAGAGGAATGAATTATTTATCACACACATAAAATTTAATGACCAGAATAAGACTGATTAAATTATGTACGATGCCTCAGGGCAAAATAATCACCAAAAAACTTGTAATTCGTTTAAAAAATCCAATACTAGTGACACGTATAAAAACAACATTCATTGACAACTCAAGGAAATAAATTGCATCTAAATAGATCAAATGAAATCACAGATGCAAATATTGTGTTGTGTAAAATGGAAACCGCCAAGAACTCTTCAACCAACACTCCACACGAGTGTTGTTCTTCAAGTGTCTTCAAAGCGGATCGAAAACACATCAAATCAATATATTGATCATGAAAACCCTTCTGATAAAAAAAATCATCAGCACCCGCTATTTTCTTTCTGTATCAAAAACCACACAGCGGCCGCACCTTGCTCTCTGTTTTTTATCATTTCTTTGACCTAAGGTTTATTCCATAAAAGAGTACTAAGGTATATGGAAACAAGAGTTTCATTAGGAATAAAACTCTTTTAATCAAATATATAGTATCTAGGAATAAATACCAAATTAGAAATAAATCTTGTTAGTTCACGAATGCAAAACTCTATATATATATAATATTTCCATATTATAAAACCGAAATATTAATTAAGGAAGAAGATATTCCTTTAAGATACGTTGAACTCAAGCCGTTTAAGTTAAAGGATTATGACATATTATCCTACCAACTACGAATGACAGATTGTTTCCTAAAATGTCCAAAGTTAATCAAATTTTTAGAAGCTACAAGGGCTGAAAGAAAAATCTTAGGGAAAATAAATGACATTTATTATAGTGTACGATGCTGATAGTGACAATTTCATTTGTCCAAAACAAGTACAGATGATTTTATCATTATTCGATCGTTGAAACTTTTCAACTATAAAAATGTAGATTCAATATTGAAGAACTAATGAGTCCACCATGATTATTATAAGATTAATCTTTTAAGTTTGGATTAATTCTATATTTCCGAGGATTATTTTTTAAGATGCTCACTTATATCACATGCATATCAGAATATATAAGATTTTTCAAGTATCACTTTCTGCTACCCTAAAACTCAAGCTATTCAATATAACCGTTGGTTTTTGTGTTTTTGTCTGCTGAACCGAGGGTTATTAAACATCGAGAAGTTGTAAAGTGATTATCAAGTGCTTCAACTTAGGTAGGAATACTCAAGTCCTTGAAACGTTTGCCCTTTTTATTGCTTTAAAAGTACTAGAATTTTTTATTTTTTTAAAAACCTACCTAGCATCGGCCAAACCACCAAAAATTACATAAAATATTTTGGACATCATTTTAAAATAAAACAACCAACTTTATAATTGAGAAATAAAGCCCATACTACAATCTCTCAAAAACCTCTCAAAACATGAATAAAAAGTCGTAAAATAATTTTAACATAACTTGAAATCATAAATCATAACTAGTGCGGAAAACTAGCGTCGGTCCTCGGGTTATATGCACCTTCAGTCCAGCAAAGTCAACCATCAAAACCTCCATTATCATAATTATCATAATCACCTACATTAATTACACCTAGTGATTCTAAAGACTCAACACGTCATATTCTTGATAACGAGTAATACGTATAAAACCAAAAGCAACAATGAAAAAATACGTGTACTTAAAATATAATTTTGCATAAACTTCAAACATGAACATTTTCGTAAACCTTTTTATGAAGCATGAACTTTAAATAGAAATATTTTCATAATGGTGCATCAACTTTACACATAAATATTTTCATGACATGCATAGCATAAACCTTAACCTTTTCCCTTTCCTCAAAACATAACATAAAACATTTTATCATGATCATAACATTTTCCTTTTCCTTTTCCTTTTCCTTTGTTGAATTCAGATCGTTAATTGTGACCTTCCTCAAACCTCAAAAGTCGATGGATCCATCTACATGTAACCACAGTACTATGCGGAGAGAACATTAGCGACATTCTCACCCGTCAATTGAGCCTTGGCCTATCCTCTTTCGAATGGAAATACGATCGTCGGGCTCCCTCTGGGGCCTTTTCTCATAAATGGGCTCCCTCTGGGCCTTCTCCCCTCACGATATTCTCATTTTTACCTCAAACCTCATATCCTTATATTCGTAATAATGGAAGTACGATCGTCGGGCTCCCACTAGGACCGTCGCCCTCACGATATCTCCAACAGTATCAAATTAGTCACAATTACTTCACTTCCTTCAACGTATTACATTCACATCACTTTATAAAATCATGCATAACATAACATTTTTGTTTTTGAAACCAAGCATACGACATGTCTTTTAAATGTCTTCCTTAAATCATAAAAATCCCATAGACATTTAAAAATCTTAATTAATCATGAACATTTCATAAACATTTAAAAATAATCATAATCTCATAAAAATAGCATTTAGAGCACTGCCATGACGTTTACTAATTTTTATGTGTAAAAAGACCGTTTTACCCCTAGACGTAAAGTTCCTTGATTATGATTTTTTCTTAAATTCATTGACTCTAACATGTCCCAAATATTTATTTAAGCCTAAATTAATTTTCCCATAATATTATTTAGCTTAAACATTAAACTTTTTCATTTATCTTTAATTAATTGTTTTGACGGTGTTTTAATCCTGAAAAATCTCAAACTTTAATATAAAATTCCTAGATTCAAAATTTAGTATTTTTATATTACTTTAGCCATTATGAACCCTGAATCGACCCCCATGAGCCGTTTTTAATTTTGTTTTAGTTTAAAAACCCTAATATTATACATAAACTTCGACCCCGAGCCATCTTTCGATTTTCTCGAGTCACCCCCGAATCAAGTTGATCCAAACCCTCACCAATGCCCTAGGGTACACTATTGGACCTTTAGATCCCTTAGAAACACACCAAACCCAGAAACGAAATCCCCTACTCCCCACCTATGCTGGCCGAGAGTTGCAAACAGCAAGAACTTTAGTTTCTTGTGTCTAGGACCTAACCAACGATCCCAGCCCCTGAACCAACAAATTGTGCACTTCCCTACGACCCTTAGGACTCGCCTTAGCCCAGCCCTGAGCCCTGGACCGAGACCTCACTCCCCTGGAAGTCGCGCGCCCCTTGCACGATTCTGTATAGAATCTCGGGTAGGAGTCCTTGTGTATCAGGAGTCCTCCCAGCCCTCAAACCCGAGTCCTAGCTTGGCTAGGACTCTACTCTAGACTTAACCAAGCCCCTAGCCAGCCCTGAACCCAAGCCAAGGCCAGCCCTTCCCATTATTCATGAAACCAGAACCCTTAAACCCCTTGACAGCAAACCGATTTTCCCTCACTAACTTTGTGTTTGCCGTGAGTTGGGTGTGTTTGTGGGACTCTAATACATATAAGAACTTTCCTTGATCATCACTTAATATCATGGCAGCACCTTCACGCAAAAGAACAAGATTTCGAACCACACTTCATGAGTACAAATCATGCATGGATAATATTTCAAAAATAGCAACATAAACATCATCCTTTCCATAATAAAAATGTTTAAAACGATATTATGATGTGATAGACGAGAAAAGTAAGAATTAAGGCGTGTTTTTCCGTTTTATAAGCATTAATTAACGTTGACGACGAAGAACGGCGATGCGGAGGGCCCAAACTCAATTTCCCTTGAAACTTTCTCAAAATTTTCCTCTTCAAGTATTGAATGTGTGTGTGCCGTGTGGTTGAAGAGTTTTGGAAGAATAATATTCAGAAAAGAGGCATGAATATGAGTAGGGTTTTAGTTGATTAACATTTTAAATAGCTAATTAAATTATTAACTAGGCTTAGGCCTATTAAGCCACTAAACTAAGCATTAGTCTTAATTAGGATTTAATAAAATATTATCAAAGTTTTTGTTAAAATAAATTTGTGAATTTATTAGCCGGGTTGCCAAAAAGCTCGCATTTTTATTGAAAAACCAATACCGATAAAATTTACGTCCTGACGTATAAAATCACCTCAAAACCCCATATTTTCAAAAATAAGAATAGCATCACCCTTATTTTAAATAATTAAAAACAAAAACCAATGAAAACATTTTCTAATTTTTATCCCTCGGTCCCCGTTCCTCGATCGCAACTCGAATAACCTTTAAAAATACATTTTAATGCAACCATGTAGAAAAATATATTTTAAACATGTAAATATGCACAACATAATTAATTAATGTAATTAAAACATTTAATTAAAATACAAAGGAATTTATTAACTCAAATGCATGTGGTTCGTGTGGACCTTCAAATTTTCGGGGCGTTAGAGCCCTAGTTTAAGTGAGTTGTTAAAAGATATTGTAAAACCAAAGTCTTTCAGTGGATTCCTTTCTGACTAGAAGAAATGGTGACATAGGATTGTTTATATTCGAACATCCATAAAATACTTGTTTTAATTTTTTACGCACTTTAGATTATTGCATAGTGTTATCCAGTTGTCTCTTGTTAACAGTTGCTTGCATTGATTATATAACTTATCACCAGTCAAACCAGACTGTTTCCATATTTATTTATTTTCAATGGTCAGTGAAACTAGCCGTTCTAGAATATTTGTTTTAATAGCCTTACAAATGTTAATACAACTGGTTTTTTCGAAAATATTTAATAGATTTTATTCACCAATCTAACTATGTTATGATCCCAAAAAGTGATATCAGATAGGGTTTTTCTTGAACTCTGGTATTTATATATTTGAAATGACATCCTTTAACAAGATTCTGATGCTTTCAAAAAAAATATAATGATTGGAAGATTTGTATGCATGCACATTTGGATGCACATGATGATGACACGTGGTATGTAATCACTAACGGTCCAATGAAGATACTTAAAACCAATACAACTATATCAGTTTCTGAGGGTACATTACATATGATTTAGAAGCATCCGTCAGAATGGACTGTGGAACACAAGAAGAGGGTAAATCTTGACA
Source organism: Primulina eburnea (assembly GCF_022965805.1). Classification (NCBI taxonomy): domain Eukaryota; kingdom Viridiplantae; phylum Streptophyta; class Magnoliopsida; order Lamiales; family Gesneriaceae; genus Primulina; species Primulina eburnea. The sequence goes on from NW_027331344.1 coordinate 90,440, forward strand.
ATATAGCTAAAGATATCATTTATAAAACTCTTGATAAGATTATATTTAGCAAAGATTAAAACTTTTTCTACTGGCAAAGAAATTTTTGAGAAGCTAACCCAACTTTGTGAAGGTACTGACCAGACTAGGAGAACAAGTTGATTGTGTCTATCCAAAAGCTCGAAAACATAGAGATGAAAACTAGAGAAACTATGAGCGAGTTCGATGAGAGATTTAGAAACGTCGTGATCGAGCTGCCTGCTCTTGGGAAATAGTTCAACATCATAGAGGTTTTACTGAAAGTAATGAGAGCTCTCTCAAGAGAGTGAGATGTAAAGTCCATTATTATGAAGGAGTCCAAAGATCTCAACAAAGTTGAACTGAATGACCTATTTGCATATTTGAAAACCTACGAGTTTTAGCTGGATAACATGATAGAAAAAGATCCATGCACTTCACAACCTACTAAAGCCCTAGATGTTGAAACTTCAACTCCAAAAGCCAACGAAGAAGCTTCCAGCAGAAAATCTGCTGACCAGATATTCAATGAAGCAATGTCTTTAATTTTTAAAAAAAATTAGAAAGTTTATGAGAAAAAACCAGTCTAAGTTTTATTCTTATCATAAAAAAGATCAAGCTGAAGACTCATGTTTATGTTAAACAATGGAAAAAAGAGTCATGTTATTGCAAATTATAACAGGCCCAAGAAGGACGATAAGAAGACATATGAGAAGAGACGTCCAAAGATGACAAAAGATCTTACAAGAAAAATAAGGACAAAAAAGTGCTAATTGCTTAAGAAACAAGAATAAATGGTATGATTCAGATTCTGATTCAGAGCAGTCATGTTCAGAAACCTCAACTAGTCAGAGTGATGATGAAAAGATTTGGTTTCTCTTGATAGATATTGAGCCGAAGCCAAAGAAGTTGAGATGGAAACTGCCGATGACATGATATTTGGCTTTGAATCAGGTGAATTTGCACAAATAGATCATTTCACGGTACTACATAGCATGGTAGATGAGTACAAAAAAAATTCGCAATCATACGAAGAATTCAAAGTAGAGAATAAAGCCTAAAAATAAGTCTAGCAACTCTAGCTACTTGCATCAAAAAGAACTTGACGGTCTGAGGATAAAAATGAATCTATTGATGACTGAAAATGATGATATGTGAAGGGTGTTCCAAGCAACGATTAATGAAAAGAAACGATGACTTTTTGGTAAAGCCCTCACATTATATAATCGTAATCTTATTTTCATTCTTGATAATTCATTATTTTTTTTTAATTGAGTATATGTAATGACCCAAATCCTTATTTTGAATGAAGTATTAATTAAGAGATGATTAAATAGTTGTTAATTAAGTATTATTAAAGAATTGATAATTCAGGATCAAGCTGTTGGGATCCACCGAATTTAAATTGAATAACCCGATCTACTTTAGATTACATTATCCTGGGAAATCCAACTAGACTTTCGTTATGAACTAAAATTTTCATTCTAGAGGATGAGGTAGCTTGGTTGATACGATAATTTGACTCGATTGTTTATGTGATTGAATTCCTTGTTGATTTTATTTTGTTTCTTTGTTTTTATTCGACTTCAGTTTACTGGTCATAAATTGTTCGTTGTCTGACTAATTCGACAACTTGAGAGAGAGACTAGGATTATAGATCATTAGAGACACATCGTTGAATGTTTATATCGTTCGGAAGACGTATAACTTTAGCGAGGCCTAGGTAAGAATATCCTTTGCATTTATCATTTAAACTTAAATTCTTGTTAGGAATGTTTAGATCGAAGTTTGAATGATACAGTTTATTCGTCACTTGGGAAATGGAGAATAAAATAATTAAGTGTTCTTGGCCAATAAATAATTGGAATTCATGTATAAAAATTCAACCGGGAATAATTATCATGCAAACTTATTGAAATCACTCCATTAGATATTTTATTTCATTGATATTTTCTCGATTCGATAATTAGATTAATATTTATTTTCAATTAACTCATTTTCAATAAACCAGACTTTTTATTGAATTTTCTAAATAAAGTCATGACTATTTTAATTACAAGCACTGATATATTTTTATATACACACTCCTCGTGAGAACGATACTTTACTCACATATATTAAAACTTGACAATCATGCGCTTGTTAGCGGAAAATAAGCGACAACAGGTCTTCATCTCTGACAAGAAGATTAAGTGAATTTGAGTTCCCATTTTACTACCTTTAATTTCGTTCCACATGAATATGTTTCTGTAAATTTCTCCATGGACCAACAGGTTTTACTTCATCCATTAAGCATCGCTTGAGGTACATGAAAATGATCGATTATGCATCTCGCTTTGTTCAATATTTCGCTTTATATTTCGTACTACTCATATCAAGAAGGTGCATCTTCTTTTCGATAGCTCATCACATAAAAACTCCAAAGTTAAGCGTACTTGAGTTGAGGCAATTTTGAGATAAGTGACCCCCTGGGAAGTTTCCCAGGGTGCGTGGGAGCGAGGACATAAGCACACTGGAAAGACTCGTCTTGGTACAGTGAGGACAGTCGTCGAATCTGGGGCATTACAAGTCGATTTGAAAGACTTCATTTTTTTGTATTATAGTGAATTAATTAATAAAGAATGACTTCATAATTATTGAGTTGTATTCAAAGTTAACTATCGGTTCATCTTTTACAAAGTAATTAAAATTTAAGTATGGTTCATTTTTTACTTCACTAAATATAAATTTTAATTTTTTTTAACTTTGTACTTCAGCAAAACTACTTTTTCGAAGTAAAATGTTACAAAAAATTAGAAATGAAGTTGTTTTTAAATTTAGAAGTAAAAAATAATATTTTATTTTGCCGGTTTGATTACCAAAGTTAATTGGTATATACTACTACATAAATAATAATCACGAAGTAACCTGTGGCGAAGTAAAAACCAAAAATTCTACTAGTGGTCACTTCTGATTTGTAATCTAATTCTTTCGTCCTTTTTATTTTTCGTGTTGCGATGTATATACATTCAAACATGCTTTGCTTTTGATAAGATTTCGTTATGAACTAAATTTTCCATTCTAGAGGATAACGTAGCTTTGTTGATACGATAATTTGACTCGATTGTTTATGTGATTGAATTCCATTTTGATTTAATTGTGTTTCTTTTTTTTATTCGACGTTAGTTTACTGGTCATAAATTTTTTGTTGTTTGATTAATTCTACAAGTCCGGAGAGGGACTAGGAGTGTAGATCATTATAGACACATCATTGAATGTTTACATCGTTTGGAAGACACATAGCTAGCGAGGCCTAGATAAGAACATTGTTTACATTTATCATTTAAACATAGATTTTTATTAGGAATGTTTGGATCGAAGTTTGAATAATAGAATTTATTCGAAACTTGGGAAAGAGGGAATAAAATAATTAGGTGTTCTTGGCCATTAAATAATTGGAATTCATGAATAGAAATTCAACCGAGAATAATTATCGTGAAAACTTAGTGAAATCAATCCTCTAGATATTTTCTCTCATTGATATTTTCTCGATTCAGTGATTAGATTAATATTTATTTGCAATTAATTCATTTTCAGTAAACCAAACTTTTTATTGATTTTTCTAAATAAAGTCATGACTATTTTTATTATAAGCACTGATATATTTTTACATACATGCACACTCTTCATGAGAACGATATTTTACTCACATATATCAATACTTGACAATCATGCGCTTGCGAGCGGAAAATAAGTAACAACAGGTCTTCATCTCCGACAAGAAGATTAAGTAAATTTGAGTTCCCATTTTACTACATTTAATATCGTTCCACACTTCCACATGAATATGTTTCTATAAATTTGTCCATGAACCAACCAGTTCCACTTCATCCATTAAGCATCGCTCGAGGTTCATGATCACAATGATCGATTATCCATCGCGCTTTGTATTTTGTATAAAGTAGGTACTCTTGCGATTTCAGAAATTTTATATCGAAATTAAAAAAGACTTGATGTATAAGATATTTGTTAGAAGTAGTATTTTATTAGTTTTATTAGCTTGACTTGTCTTTCCACACATACAGTATAAATAACTTCTCTTAGTTCGTTTGTTCTTAATAAAAATTCAGTTTGTATTCTTCAGTTCAGAGCTTGAGTTCTGTTTTTCTTCAATGAAATCAATTTCATTTCTCTAATATGGTATCAGAGCAATAAACAAAAGTTTCGATCGATCTTTTTTGCGATCGCTTTTTTCTTTAATCTTCAGCTCGCTTTTGCATCATCTGCTTCTTTTCTCGATTCGTTCAATTTTTGACGATGGTGAAAGGCGGTGGTCAAGCGATCAACAACAATGCCAATTCCGCTTCCGTCAATCGCATTTTTGCTGAGGATTCAAGCAATCCTTATTTCCTGCAGAATGGTGATCATCCAGGACTTGTCCTCGTTTCTCATCCGCTTTCAGGCTCAAATTACAACACCTGGAGCAGAGCTATTGTCATGGCGTTGACTGCTAAGAACAAATTAGGTTTTGTAGATAATTCTATAGCTCGTCCTTCTCCTGATGATTTGCTATACAGAGCTTGGAATCGATGTAACAGCATGGTAACCTCTTGGATTTTAAATGCTGTTTTTCGAGAAATTGCTGATAGCTTAATGTACATGTCAACTTGCCATGAGGTCTGGGTTGATTTGCGCGATCTTTTCCAACAAAGCAATGCTCCAAGGATTTATCAGATTAAAAAGCTGCTTAGTGCACTTAGTCAAGGATCTTTGAGCGTCAGTTCGTATTACACAAAATTACGAACGCTTTGGGATGAATTGAAAGACTACCAACCTGTTTCTGTCTGTCACTGTGGTTCCATGCGAGAGTGGGTGAATTATCATAATCAGGATTGTGTTATGCAATTTCTTATGGGGCTAAATGAATCTTATTCTCAGATACGTGCGCAAATATTGTTGGTGGATCCTCTTCCTGTTATCGCTAAAGTTTTTTTCTCTTGTAGTCCAAGAGGAATGGCAGAGGTCTATTACAACTGGAAATATTGATACTTCTTTTGTCCCAAGCACATCTGCTGCTGTAGGCAATGTCAAGAAATTTTTGAATTCCAGAGGCAAAGGTGATAAGGTTTGTTCTCATTGCAACTACACTAACCATACTGTTGATAAATGTTACAAATTACATGGTTTTCCTCCTGGTCATCCTAAGTTTGGGACAAAGCTATCTTTTGGCAAAGCACCAGCACAATCATGTCAGAATTATGCTCCTCCAGAACTTGCTTCCACTGTTTCTGTTGATTCCCTCACACATGGACAATGTAATCAACTCATTGAGTTTTTAAGCTCGAAGATTCAGAATTTGAGTAACTCCAATTTGGAACAACAACAGCAAGAATCCTGAGTGTTCTGCTTCAATGGTATTCTTCCTACCATTCAACGTTTTGATTGGGTAATAGATACAGGAGCCACACATCACATCTGTTGCTCAATGTCTCTCTTTACCACAATTAGAAAGATCAATTCCAAAGTGACCTTTCCAAATAATTTCTCAATCCATGTTACTCATGTTGGCTCGGTTCAATTATCCAGAGAACTGGCCCTTCATGATGTTCTATATGTACCACAATTTAAATTCAATTTGCTTTCCATCACTTCTGTGGGGACCCGGACGCTAATCATGTTCTTAATCATCATTGGGACTAATTAAAACAATTATAATAAACAGGGTCTAAATTTTTTTTTTAAAATAATGCGGAACATAGTGACATAAAATATATATACATATCAGTATATAAAAGTACTAGTCATGTACCACTTACATTTATTCAACTAAGGTTTAACATCTAATGTCAAGTGTCCAAACCCTATCCCTAATCCAAGTCTGGAGCCTCCACTCTAATCACGATCTCTCCTCATCTCCTAGACCCTGAACCTGTCCCACCTGTTGTCAAGTACACATACAAACAAGACAACTGCCGGATAATTCCGGTGAGAATATAATCCCAGTATAAATCAACGAAACATGCAGTCATATGATAAACATAAAAGCATGGACAGATAACATTAATATATATCAAAAGCTGAAACATAATCAATATCAAACTGTCGACAATGCTTGTGACTCCACGACTCAGACTAGACTCAATCCTAGCCTAGGGATCCCGGTTTCCAGACATTGGCATTCCATATCAACCAACAATAATATAAAAGACTCCAATTCTATCCTCGTCGATGTAGCATTGATCACCAGTAATAGAAGAAGCTCTGTTTCTATCCACATCGGTATAGTATCGATCACAAGTAATAGAAGAAACTCCGATTCTATCCACATCGATCAACAGTAATAGAAGAAGTTATAATTCTATCCACATCGATACAGTACCGATCACTAGTAATAGAAGGAGCTATGATTCTATCCACATCGATAGTCAATTATCCGGTGACAGACTATGGCACTACCGCCAATACACTATCTTATGACATCGTGCAATGTGACCGTGGAGATCTCACCACTAACAGGCACTTCTGTCATAAGATTACTCTTCTAATACCTGCTATCTATAAATCAAGAGAACAAGTACATCAATCAAATTAATGCAAATATCAATGCAATAAAGTAAAGTATGTGATTTAGGGAAACACAAGTCTAAACCGACTCAAGTCGATCTCCCAATACACATTGACTTATACCTTTATCTTCTCGGTCTGACGAAGACGAAGTTCCAAAGTCAACTCTGTCCATATCCAATATGATAATGACAATACCGAACAGACACAATATCAATATATAACCCAATTCAGAACCTGTTCTGATCAATACTCAAATCAAAACATAAACTGATCAATATCGAATCAAAACACAATCTAATCCATATCGACGATATCACGATATAATCGAAGTCACTACTGAATCTGATCAATATCAATTTACGGATGTTTCGACGGCATAATAATACAATCTCGATAACCCCGTCAGTCTCAACATCACAAACATAATACCAGAACTCATAATCAATATCAGTATAACTCATAATTTCAACGATAATAAAAATCTGATATCGCATCTCAGACAAATTGATTCCAAAAATCATAAAAATTACAAAAACAGTCTGTTCTTCAATCTGACTTCAAATATACGATGTCTACTATATCATAAACACCATATATGATTCATATTCGATTCTGACAATATCATAATATCAAATCATGTCTAAACATAACAAAACTTACGTCTAGTTGCAGCTGTCGTCGCTAGGAACACGATACCGTACTCGGATTCAAAATCAGACGGACGGATTTCTTGTAAATCGAATTCTAATGTCAGGAATCAATTCTTCTAAAGTTTCCTCGATTTCTCCTTTTTCCTTATCTATAAACTTTTGTATGTATATATATATATATATATCTATATCTCGCGCATGCATCAGGGCAAGTGGCGTCTTTCCGTTCTGCATGACTCGCGCATATGCGCGCTCAAAATCCACGCATATGCGCCGGAAGCCTTATCCGGCTACTGGACTACCCGCGCATATGCGCGCACATAAGTCGCGCATATGCGCGAGACCTACTGTCTCGTGCCTCCCCTGACTCGCGCATATGCGCGGTTTCGCCGCGCATATGCGCGAGGCTTTCTGCACATTTGCCTTGGCTACTGGACATGCCGCGCATATGCGCGCACACACGCCGCGCAGATGCGCGGGGTTTTCTGCCAAACCCGCACATGTGTGCGCACCAGATCGCGCATGTGCGCGAATGGCACCTCCCTCGCACATATTTCGCATCTTTTCTCGTCTTTTCCGGTCCACTCCGTTCCGTCTATAATTACCTTGATTAATCAATAAATCATTTTAGATTAATCTCAAATTACGGTAATGATACCCAAATCATTTCAGATTACGGTAATCAAACTCTCGGGCCTTACAACTTCTCTTACTAATTCTTTCTCATGTTCTGTTTGTTTTTTTTCTAATATTTGCAAAATTCAGGATACAAATCAGTCCAAGATGATTGGGATGGGTAGGCGTATTGGAAATCTTTATGTGCTGAGCAAGTTCGGAAAAGCTCCATCTCCGGCCGTTTGTAATACTAATACTTCTGTTGATCTTTCCCATTTATGGCATTTTCGTATGGGACATCCTTCCTTTGTTAAACTTTCTGTTTTGAATAAATACTTGGGTTCTACTTTTGTCAAACAGAATCATGTGCCTTGTTCTATTTGCCATTTATCAAAACAGAAGCGTTTGCCTTTTATTTCTCAACCTATTGTGTGTAACATGTCTTTTGAACTCTTACACATTGATATTTGGGGTCCTTTTAGTTCAATTTCAGTTGAGGGATATAAATATTTCGTAACCATAGTAGATGATCATTCTCGTTTCACTTGGGCATACATGTTGAAAGCTAAAAGTGATGTCCAACATATTTTTCCCGTTTTTTATCAAATGATATCCACTCAGTTTAATGCCAACATTAAAGGGGTTCGGAGTGATAATGCTCCAGAACTCAACTTCACTAATTTTTTTCTTCAAAAGGGGATTGTTCATTATCATTCTTGTGTTGAAAGGTCACAACAAAACTCCGTTGTTGAACGTAAGCATCAACACATTCTGAATGTGGCTCGTGCACTTCTCTTTCAATCCAACATTCCCTTGATTTATTGGCCTGATTGTATTCTCACTTCCATTTACTTGATAAACAGAACTCCATCAGTGTTACTTCACAACAGGTCACCTTTTGAGTTGTTGCATCATAAACTGCCTTCTTATTCACATTTGAGAGTTTTTGGTTGTTTATCCTATGCTTCCATGCTTGTCTCTGCTCGTGACAAATTTTCATCTCGAGCCATCAAATCTGTTTTCCTCGGATATCCTACAGGTTACAAAGGGTATAAATTGTTAAATATGGAAACCAATGAGATATTCATTTCACGGGATGTTATGTTTCATGAACATATTTTCCCTTTCAAAGACATTCTGTCCTCAAGTATTTCTTCTGATATTTTTCCTGATAGTGTCGTTCCAACAAACGATCTCCCATTACCCATTCCAGAAAACTTACAGCAACATACTCGATCCAATCGCCTAACTCGTGCCCCACATCATCTTTGTGACTACCACTGTTTTACAATTACATCTGATCTTTCTTGTACAACCACATATCTGTTGTCCTCATATCTTACTTCTCATCGATTTTCACCTACATTTTCTGCTCTCGTCAGCAATATCTCTTCCATCATTGAACCAGAACATTATTCTCAAGCTGTTGTTCTTCCCAAGTGGAGACAAGCAATGGCAGATGAACTCAATGCTTTAGAGGCGAATAACACTTGGTCAATTGTTTCCCTGCCACACGGCAAATCTTTGATTGGTTGCCGTTGGGTTTACAAGGCTAAATTCTCTGCTGATGGTTCTTTACAGCGTTACAAGGCTCGTCTTGTTGCCAAAGGGTACACACAAACTGAAGGCATTGATTATCTTGAAACATTCTCCCCGGTGGCTAAACTAGTAACTGTTAAGGTTTTATTGGCCTTAGCTGCTGCTCGCGGTTGGTTTCTAATTCAACTTGATGTTACCAACGCTTTTCTACATG